>NC_092155.1:69680808-69873308 GCF_045791955.1 Oncorhynchus clarkii lewisi
TCATCCCCAAGCCAGACGTCTACAAGAGCTCTGCCTCCGACACATACATCGTTTTCGGAGAGGCTAAGGTTGGAATCTACGCCTTTTTATATCAGACATGTGCATTGTCTTTGGGGAATCCATGGCACGTGATGCTATTTTAAGTGGTAACCAGCAATGCTAGAAGAGTCATTCATCAATTTAATCTTGGTTGGCTCTGACAGTGCAGCTTTTCATTTCAGATGGGACCTGCTATACTTTCTAATAGCCATTTATTTCACAAGTATGTTAAGTTCTCTATGAATTACACCAAGATATGCTTGAAATATTCTTGCAGCTCTGTTTTCTGAAAGTGAATTTCCGTTTGTTCCAGATTGAGGACCTGTCCCAACAAGCTCAACTGGCAGCAGCAGAGAAGTTCAAGGTCCAGGGAGAAGACAGAATGTCTAGCATCCAGGAGAACACACAGACACCCACAGTACAGGAGGAGAGTGAAGAGGAAGAGGTGAGGGTCAAGGAAAGCTTTTATTTACAATGACTGATGTGTGATTGTCTCACCTAGCTACTTATATACATACGCACAAGTATGTGGATTTGGCTATTTCTCCCAATTCACTTCTGTGTTCCATCATGCTTTGCAGGTTGATGAGACTGGCGTGGAGGTGAAGGACATTGAGCTGGTGATGTCACAAGCCAACGTATCTCGAGTGAAGGCTATACGAGCGCTCAAGAACAACAACAACGACATTGTTAATGCCATCATGGTAAGTATATTTAATTGGTAGTCACTTGTGTTGTGAATGTAATATCAGGTGTAATTGACATTTCACCGTTGCTTGCTTATGTTTTGAGGTGATGACAGGCACATTTCCATCTGTACAATAAAGTTGTAGATTCTATTCAATGTTGATACCTCCTAAAATACAAACCACTTTTTCTTTTTTTGCAGGAGCTGACCATGTAGATGCCCAAGAACCATGAGGACCCGGGTCCAGTCCATCATTAAACACGAGTAGATGTGGTCTATTCAATTAATTCCAAGGATAAAAATAAAAGTTGTGGATTAAAGGGGATGGAATATTTCTTCTTCTGGTTACTGTTGTGTATTTATGTTTTCCCATTTGTTGGTAAATAAAATGTTTTCCTCACATTATTTCTGTTTGTAAGATTGTGCTTCACTAATAAGCAGCGGTGGGTGTAGTACCATTATAGGCAAGGAAACACAAAATAAAAATGTAATTGACGTTATCATTTCCTCAATCAAAGTTTGTATCAACAGATGTAGCCTGTGGAATACAACATTCTAGACAATATAATTATATGTCGTTATAAATATGCATAATGCATCCTCCAATTGAAGGCCTCATCCTTGAATATAAAATGGATCCTCCGTCTGCCTCTATACCCACACGTATTTTCTCAATGTTACTTATTTTTTAGTACCTTCAATCACAAAGTTAGACATACTTAATTACAAAATAGGCCATCATCACTGTCAATCTTGAATGATCATTATTTGTTATACCAGTGAAATGTCCAAACTGCCTCTGCATGCCAATCATCTGACTGATCTAATCATTTTTTTAAATCTAACCAGGCAAGTCAGTTAAGAACAAATTCTTATTTACAATGACTGCCTACCCTGGCCAAACCCCTCCCCTAACACAAGACAACGCTGGGACAATTGTGCGCTTCCCTATGGGACTCGCAATCATTGGCCAGTTGTGATACAGCCCGGAATCGAGCAAGGGTCTGTAGTGATGCCTCTAGCACAGATGCTGCGCCGCTCAGGAGTTTCATGGGAATATGAATTGAATGTCCTTTAATTACTGTTCTGTGAGTGAATTACAGCAGATGGTGTTAAACTATTAGCCTTGTATTTTGTTTCAATTAAAGTTTATATCCATCCCTGGTGCATGAGAAGAAGAAAAAAAAGAAGCTACAATTCTGCTTCAACTCACCATCTTAAAATCTCATAAATTAGGTGTTTTTGGTGTAATAGTAAAGTTCTAGGCCTCCTGTGCTATGCGGTTGTGTTTTTATGTAAAAATGAAAATGATTAGTTATGTGATCTTGCATGACATTGATTCAGCTTGGTTGTAACTTTACTAAACGAGCACAATTGTGAGAATTTTCTATTTGTAGTAAGAAATGATGAGTGGGGCTATCATAAACAGATATTCAAGTGTTTTAAGCGATTGGAGCCCCCTTCGTGTTGCTGAAAGGCCAGTGTCGTGCAATGGTGTTAAAAGCTGAACCAGCTTGTGGTGCTGAAGGATAGCGCCAGTGTCGTGCAATGGTGTTAAAAGCTGAACCAGCTTGTGGTGCTGAAGGATCGCGCCAGTGTCGTGCAATGATGTTAAAAGCTGAACCAGCTTGTGGTGCTGAAGGATAGCGCCAGTGTCGTGCAATGGTGTTAAAAGCTAAACCAGCTTGTGGTGCTGAAGGATAGCGCCAGTGTCGTGCAATGGTGTTAAAAGCTGAACCAGGTTGTGGTGCTGAAGGATAGCGCTGCCTTTCGGCCATTTCAGGAACAAACAATAATTTGCAGTAATAGTACTACGACTACGTGGTATATATCTATTTCTAGGCTGCAGCCTAATGTAAATACAAATACATATAGTTTATCATTGCACGAGGAGAGCTTTAGATGCCAGTAGGCATTTCATTGTAGCTTACACTACGGTGTATCATTCAACTTCCATTTGATGAGCTTGAACACATGGTTACAATAAACCCTATTACAGAATACAGAATAAAAAACCAAGCGGTGAACTATCAATTCATATTTATTTGCATACAAACTCAGCAAAAAAATAAACGTCCTCTCACTGTCAACTATGTTTATTTTCAGCAAATTTAACATGTGTAAATATTTGTATGAGCATAAGATTCAACAACTGAGACAAACTGAAATAGTTCCACAGATATGTGACTATCAGAAATTGAATAATGTGCCCCTGAACAAAGGGGTGGTCAAAATCACAAGTAACAGTCAGTACCTGGTCTACACTGGAGTGGCTTACCAAGAAGACAGTGAATATTCCTGAGTGGCTGGTTTTGACTGAAATCTACTTAAACATATATGGCAAGATCTGAAAATGGTTGTCTAGCAATGATCAACAACCAATTTGACAGAGATTGAAGAATTTTAAAAAGAATAATGAGCAAATGTTCCAGGTGTGGAAAACTCTTAAAGACTTACCCAGAAAGACTCACAAAAATAGCTGCCAAAGGTGCCTCTACAAAGTTTTGACTCAGGGGTCATGAATACCTATGTAAATGAGACATTTCTGTATTTCATTTTCAATAGATGTGTCATTATGGGGTATTGTGTGTACAGTCGTGGCCAAAAGTTTTGAGAATGACACAAATATACAATTTCACAAAGTCTGCTGCCTCAGTTCGTACGATGGCAATTTGCATATACTCCAGAATGTTATGAAGAGTGATCAGATGAATTGCAATTAATTGCAAAGTCCCTCTTTGCCATGCAAATGAACTAAATCCCCAAAAAACATTTGCACTGCATTTCAGCCCTGCCACAAAAGGACCAGCTGACATGTCAGTGATTCTCTCGTTAACACAGGTGTGAGTGTTGACGAGGACAAGGCTGGAGATCACTCTGTCAGGCTGATTGAGTTAGAATAACAGACTGGAAGCTTCAAAAGGAGGGTGGTGCTTGGAATCATTGTTCTTCCTCTGTCAACCATGGTTACCTGCAAGGAAACATGTGCCGTCATCATTGCTTTACACAAAAAGGGCTTCACAGGCAAGGATATTGCTGCCAGTACAATTGCACCTAAATCAACTATTTATCGGATCATCAAGAACTTTAAGGAGAGCGGTTCAATTGTTGTGAAGAAGGCTTCAGGGCGCCCAATAAATTCCATCAAGCACCAGGACCGTCTCCTAAAGTTGATTCAGCTGCGGGATCGGGGCACCACCAGTACAGAGCTTGCTCAGGAATGGCAGCAGGCAGGTGTGAGGGCATCTGCACGCACAGTGAGGCGAAGACTTTTGGAGGATGGCCTGGTGTCAAGAAGGGCAGCAAAGAAGCCACTTCTCCAGGAAAAACATCAGGGACAGACTGATATTCTGCAAAATGTACAGGGATTGGACTGCTGAGGACTGGGGTAAAGTCATTTTCTCTGATGAATCACCTTTCCGATTTTTTGGAGAATCCGGAAAAAAGCTTGTCCGGAGAAGACATGGTGAGCGCTACCATCAGTCCTGTGTCATGCCAACAGTAAAGCATCCTGAGACCATTCATGTGTGGGGTTGCTTCTCAGCCAAGGGAGTGGGCTCACTCACAATTTTGCCTAAGAACACAGCCATGAATAAAGAATAGTACCAACACATCCTCCGAGAGTAACTTCTCCCAACCATCCAGGAACAGTTTGGTGACGAACAATGTCTTTTCCAGCATGATGGAGCATCTTGCCATGAGGCAAAAGTGAAAACTAAGTGGCTCAGGGAACGAAACATAGATATTTTGTGTCCATGGCCAGGAGACTCCCCAGACCTTAATCCCATTGAGAACTTGTGGTCAATCCTCAAGAGGCGGGTGGACAAACAAAAACCCACAAATTCTGACAAACTCCAAGCATTGATTATGCAAGAATGGGTTACCATCAGTCAGTGACCCAGAAGTTAATTGACAGCATGCCAGGGCGGATTGCAGAGGTCTTGAAAAAAGAAGAGTCAACACTGCAAATATGGACTTTGCATCAACTTCATGTAATTGTCAATAAAAGCCTTTGATACTTATGAAATGCTTGTAATTATACTTCAGTATTCCATAGTAACATCTGACAAAAAATATCTAAAAACACTGAAGCAGCTAACTTTGTGGAAATTAATATTTGTGTCATTCTCAAAACTTTTGGCCACGACTGTAGATGGGTGAGCTTTTTTATTGTATTTAATCCATTTTGAATTCAGGCTGTAACACAACAACGTGTGGAATACGTCAAGGGGTATGAATACTTTCTGAAGGCACTGTACCTCTAGGCTGCTATACATACTTATTTGGTTTGTCATTCTATCGTTTTTCATGGGATTTTAGTGGTAATTACATTTATTTAGAATTATTTATCAGAATTAATTTTCCAGAAATAGTTTTACCAGCTCAGTGTATTCTCAAATTGAAAAAAAAGGTGCGCCACTCCTTGCGCTCCAGCAGCACTACAACCCTGCCAGTGACGCCTGTTCATACTGGTGTTATACAGGGGAAATAGTTGACATTATGTGATACAGATCAACTCTTTTTTTATTATTATTATTATACAGATCAACTCTCTCTGTGTGTGGGTGTTGCCACGGTAACAGCGTAGCTTACTTCAGGTAAAGCGCGTGCAAGAGACTTGTCCCTGCACGAGCGAAAGATCCAGAAACTTCTTTCGGACTGCGCGAGCGAGGCCACGGTGACTTGATTCTAGATGCGTCATTGCGCACAACGAGGAAAAGCAGTTACTGGTCTAGGATTGATATTTACATTTTGCCCTGTCGTTTTTTGCTACAGAAGAGAATATCCAACAACACATCGTGGTTAATACTGCGGTCTGGAGTGGGAAGAAATAGATAGCAAGAGATGTACGTGTACGGGGTAGGAGGGAGCTAACGTTAGCGTGCAATGCATGGGATGCATATTCTTGGAAATGCGGGGTAGCTTGCTAGCTAGCTTCAAGCTTAATCAGCGTTTAACTAGGGCTGGCTGTGTCTGGAATGCCCAAACCTTTATACGTGTATAGCAACGCTGCAATGATAGTTTCCATATTGTCCATGGGACACAGAAATGCAACGTTAATGTTATAGCTTGCTAGCGGGTGCCAAATGTAGCTAACTAACTAGCTAGGCCTGCTCTATGCTCCTTCATGCATGGGGCGATTAGTGGGAATGAATGGCGCGCTTGTCAGTTTACACTAGTCGAAATGTCGGCTTTACACTCGCGCAATGATACTCGTCCATATCATCGCGAGCCATAGTGTTACTTTAATAATAATACAAGGCGGAGTCTTGGCTTCATAGCTAGCTAGTTATTCAAGTTATTCCTTTTTATCACGTGGACTAGCTAGTTTTAGCTAGAGCCATATAAATTGGTATTAGCGAGCCATTTCCTTGCGAAGTGGCTCTTAGCTACTGGCTTGTTAGTTGGAGTTTCATGTGGCCTGCTAGCTAGCTCATGAATTAATATGTCGGAGCTGGTTAGCCAATAATACCTATTAGGCTTGGCCATCAAACCACTGAATTCAAGGAAGCCTTATCCCTTGAGACCAGTGACAGTGAGCCACCTGACAAGTATGACCTTGGATTAAATAAAGTTGATGGGTGGAGCTACACTCCAGCTGATAAGTTAATGTTCCTGATGTATAGTGTCTGAATGAACCAAACAATGTATTACCTTAGCTAGCTAATCAATGCTTAAAGCAAATGTGTATGCTTTCTGTTTCACCATGCATGTAGCAGATGAGTAGACAGCTTTCTAAGTGGCACATTATTCAGTTTTGCATCTATAATGAATGGCTGGAACCAGAGTGATATATAGATGGAACAAGCCCCCTATCCTTCCCACATTTTATCCCTTCATAAATGTATCCCCTATTCCCTAATGATGGTAGTCTTGGTAACTGTCTGTTAAACTATCATTCCCCTCGCCACTCCCTGTCATGCTAAACATGTGGCATAATGACATAGAGTGGAATGTTGGCTAAACAAACTGGTACCCAGGCTATAATGATGGGGTGCAGTTTCACAAATATGGATGGATGGATTTCATAATCAAAAACTAGAAGACATTGATCACTGCTTTGTATCGGACTAATCAGTCTTCTCTAACGTCCTATAGGCAGCCAGCAACAGCGAAGTGGTATGACAGAAGGGACTCTGTCTTTATTGAGTTCCTGGTAGAAGACAGCAAAGATCTACAAGTGAAGTTTGAAAAATCAAAACTTGATTTCCGGTAAGCTGCTTCACCCGGTACACACTGTAGTTTAAGTGAGACTGATTTTAGGCTAAATTGTGAGCTGTCTATAAATTAGGCCTACTTCAGAGACACTTGGGGAGGGCAGTTTCCTGGACACAGATTTAAACCTAATCCTGGACTAAAAACCATCATCTTCCTTTTAGCCCATGAATAAGATCAATCTTATTGGCCCTTACTGTCTGAATGAACAAAACCATCTATTTTACTTTGTCTTTTCAGTTGTGTTGGTGGGATTGAAACCCTCAAACACCATAATGAATTGGACCTTTTCGACTCAATTGATCCCAATGTAAGTATGTTTTTCATTTAGCTGCAGAATCACTATCTGCAATGACCTGGATGTTAAATTGGCTGACAAAAAAGGTCCCTCATCCAAAATGACTTGTAATATACCGATTATCTCTCTTCCTCTCGTTACAGGCATCGAAGCACAAACGTACAGACAGATCAGTGTTGTGTTGTCTGAAGAAAGCAGAGGCAGGAAGAGCATGGCCACGGTTAACAAAAGACAAGGCAAAAGTAGGAACTGTTTCAATGCGCAATACTATGTATTCTACCTTACTTTTTCTGCCCTGTATTTCTGGGCCTCCAGTCCATGTATCTTATTCCTAAAAGGCCAAACTGATTAGCACCCCTACCCTGAGACGCTTTGAATAGGCTCAGATCACATAAGAAGGGCATTTTGTCTTTAATGTTGGTTAAAATCATTTTGATTTGGGATGTCATGTTTTCTTTCTCACAGTTTCAATGGCTGGGTGTCGACTTCAACAACTGGAAAGACTGGGAAGATGATTCTGATGAGGATCTGTCCAGTTTCGACAAGTTCTCAGAGGCAAGCATGTCACGTTGCACAAAGTGTGTCATGTTTTAAATGTGTTAAATTATATATATTTTTATGTTGAAACAATGATTGTTGCTTATTTTCAGATGATGAATACGATGGGAGGAGAAGACGGCATGCCAGATCTGGGCATGGGTGGTATGGAAGGTCTCGAAGAGGTCTGTGTTTATTTTCTGTCATCTAAATTCATTTTACAGCAAATATATCAAGGCAAATGCAAACATTTACCAGTGTACTATATACGGTAGCTGCAAGAGAAACTACTTGCTTTCTTGCTCTGTTGAGTTTTCCAGTTTTGACACTGAATCTCATATTGTTTTTATTTCCAGCACGACAGCGATGATGAAAGTAAGTTGTGATATCATTTTAGCACATGGTTAAAAGCAAGCAGCCAATTTCTATAGCATTTTCATGGTGCATTTCATTTGAAAGTTGTTCATAAGTCTCATACCATCCACACATGAGCCATGTTGTAGACTTGGTAGATTAGCTTTTTACCTTTTTTAAAATCTTTTTTACATTTTAATATTTGTAATTTTTTTCAGAGATGCCAGACCTGGAGTAATGGTGCATATAAAGTCTGTAACCGATGACGACAAGAAATGAAAGCCTCAAAGGTCGGTTGAAGAGAGAGACGAGTTGAGTTGGTAGCCATATTTGAAAAAGGAGGAAATATCAGCAGTTTTCCAAACACGTCAGAGGAACCTCACTGAGGAGAGACTGTATCTGTCGTCATGGCATCGCAGCAGAGCATTCTCCAGCCAATGTCTTAGTGCTGTGCTTTGCTGTTCTAATTCTGCATGGACAATTCAGTTGTTTCCATGATGTGCTGTGGGGTTCAGTTATACCGTGCTTTAACTTAACAACCAGGGGTGCCTTCAGCAAGGAACAGTGTTATGGAACGTTCAGATAGAATTACGTCATGTAGAACAAAGGTGCCACTGACATGTAGAATGAAGGAATCGTGTCGGCTCATCGTATTTCAATCTGCAACGTTTGACAATGTTTTCCTACTGAATGTGGCCCCGCTCTGATGGGATAGTCTGAAAGTTACTCTCCACCTTTTTATTTAATAACGTCAGTGAGGTTACGTATTGAATATCAACATAATTGTAAATTCTAACAGAAGAAAAAATATGTTTTAAAACAACTGCCTATTTTCAATAAAGTTGTTTTTTTTTTAGTGAGAAATTACCCCTTTTGTTCGTACTGTACATTTTTTGTTTTATTTTTCTTAATATATTGAAACAAGTTTTAGCTCGGAACAAATATTTTCTCAATGTACGTTAACATCTGGAAAGGTATGAGAAATTAATGGATGAAATATGCATGTTAAACTTATTTTACAGTATAGCATGAAAAACCTTTCAATCACATTTTGCAAGGATGCTTTTGCTTTAGTTAACATCGTACATACAGAACATTTTAAAAGTATATACCGTTGGTTAACTCTGTATTTGTTGCATGCTGTTTTGTATAAAACAAGCAGCAAATTATTTCTTCCACATTCAAAGGGGTGCAGAAACGCAACAAAAATAACTTGTCATTAAATGGCCAAGTTTAATTTGCACTCGCAGTACAAAAAAAAACAAATGCACGTGTTAAAACAGATGCACTACTATGTTTCGCCAACCTATATCGTAGATGTTTCATCGTTGATGAAATATCAGTTTAAATGCGGTGGGAATTTCTCCACATATTTCTAATAAACTGTCTCTGACTAAGTTGTTGTTGTCCGGTTTAAAAAGTGTCTTGGCACGTAAGTGAGAATAATATATCTTTGACCTAAACAGATTAAAGGGATATAAAGGGCATGACAACATGAACAAGGGTCATCTGTTATTACAGCATGTGAGAATTAGTCTGTTGAATGCTAGTACATGCTATGACCACCAGGTGGTGTTGATGGTCTATATACCATGGCTTCATACCCAGATATAACCATTGATGCATCATTGGATATTACACAGGAGCAGGGTACTGAGAGCATCTATACAGATTAGAAACCAACATAGCAATATGTTCTGCCAGAGAATGTACCTTTTGGACAGTCCCACTTTAAGTTTTCATTTCCTCTAAACAAAATTATTGTTGGTTCAGTTTAGGAGCATGCTAAATGTCGGCACTGCTCACCATTCACGGACTAAAATGAGTAAACACTCGATTCTGCTGATTGGGGCTTTTGTGTTGTGTCAGTAATAGATGGTAATATTCTCCTTTTCAAAGAATCATGCACAAACCATTAATTCCAAATCTTTTTTGAATTTGTTTATATACATAAATGTAATTTCCCTGTCCATGGAGTTCTATCACATTTATATTTGGGTTAGATTTTACAATTGGATAAGAAATAATGTATATTATACAGATGCAAGGAAAATATGTTGTGACTGAATTGCACACCTGTCACCCCATTGGTAAGAATGAACCTAAAACTGTTCCAGTGTTCTTTTCTACAGTTCAATCTAGAAGAAAACAGACAAAGACAGAAAAATCTGAATTTTAGGAAGTTTTTAACATAAAAATTATAAATCCAGGATTCTCTGATTATTAAAGTATATAATATGTTCTTGATAGGATCTAAGCGTATGGTTATTACATATTTTCCCCATACCTTTCATAACTAAATGGTCAAAGAGGAGAAATTGTATAGCTTTGAAATTATATTGTCTATCTATCCAGTTTCAACAATCATGGTAAAAACAAAACAAATTGTACACTGTACATCACAAAGCTTTTCAATGGAATACAAGCATCATTATTTGAATTTTAAAAAGTAAGGAAACCTATTATATCCATCGCTGGGGGAATCAAGCGGAATAAAAGTGAATGTAAAAAGGAGAATCAGTTTACATGTCTGGTTCGGTTTACTTCTCTACCAAGCAGTGGAAACGGAAAGGGGGTGTAATAGCACAATGAGCTGGTTCAACGATGCAGTACCCCTCCCTCCATCCCATCAACTGTCCTGTCATCATTAGATCAGAACACAAAATGTCCGCCTTGTAAACAGAGGGAGGAGGTAGGGGGGTAAAGCAGGAATGGAGGGAAGAGGGGGACCAAGGAGTCGGGGGGGGGGGCAAACAAGTGCACGTTTAGTTTACCTCACATCCTCACCCAGACAGTAACACAAAGCTAAAGCATTTAGTCGCCTCAGTTAACACGATCCTCTCTCTTTTTCGCCTCTGTTTTTACCCCCCAGGTATAAGAACCATAGCCTGGTTTCAGATCTATTTGTGATGTCTTGCTAACTTAATGGCAACATAGCACAAACAGATCTGCAACCAGGTGATAAGAACCTGAGTTTGGAGGGAAAAACAGACCTTAAACCGACCCCCCTCCCCCTAGAGAGAGATGAGAACCTCTCCTCCTAGAGAGAGAAGAGAACCTCTCCCCCTAGAGAGAGAAGATAACCTCTCCTCCTAGAGAGTTACGAGAACCTCTCCCCCTAGAGAGAGATGAGAATCTCTCCTCCTAGAGAGACGAGAATCTCTCCTCCTAGAGAGAGACGAGAACCTCTCCCCCTAGAGAGAGAAGAGAACCTCTCCTCCTAGAGAGAGATGAGAACCTCTCCTCCTAAAGAGAGATGAGAACCTCTCCTCCTAAAGAGAGATGAGAACCTCTCCTCCTAGAGACGAGAACCTCTCCTCCTAGAGAGACGGGAACCTCTCCTCCTAGAGAGAGACGAGAACCTCCTAGAGAGAGAAGAGAACCTCTCCTCCTAGAGCGAGATGAGAACCTCTCCACCTAGAGAGAGAAGAGAACCTCTCCACCTAGAGAGAGAAGAGAACCTATCCTCCTAGAGAGAGAAGAGAACCTCTCCTCCTAGAGAGAGAAGAGAACCTCTCCTCCTAGAGAGAGAAGAGAACCTCTCCCCGGCCTAGACAGAAGAGAGATTTAAAGGATATGTATAAGAAAGAATCTACAATCAACTAATAAAATAAGCTTGATCCACACGACAAAGCCAGTTTGATTTTTTTTGTTATTAAGTAAAATGACACAAAATAAAAGCCAATCCAGCTATCACACGCCTGTACATGAAACCGCTGTAACAGCAAAACCTTTAATGAAAAAAAAAACCCAGCATTCCAGAAACAGAGTAAAACATAACAGTCTGGCACAGATAATACTGGTACTGAACTGCATACAGAAGAAACCCTTTTATGTCTTCAGGCACTTATCATGGCTGTAAAAGTCAAAGTTGACGAGAGACATCAGGTCAAAGAAGTGGAATTTTGTAATACTAAATGAAAAATAATATACAATTTCAAGATAATGTGTTTAAATAGAAATGGAGATTGAGTTTTTGTGTGTGTTGTGTGTTAATTTTCATATAAATCTGACTGTTTGTGCTCCCCTAGAAGAGACAGTCTACAATTAGACAGAACAATTTTTAAAAAGACAGCTAAAAATTGAAGGGCTTTTGGACAAAAGGGGAGCACTCTAAATATGTTGCTAGTAATGAATCAGAACTTTCATTGAAGGAAGAGGGGGACAAAAGATGCTTCTTTCCCTTAGAATAGGCTGCAGTCTAACAAGGTACAAATCTGTTGTTCTGTCACTGAACAAGGCAGTCAACCCACTGTTCCCCCGTAGGCTGTCATTGTAAATAAGAATTTGTTCTTAACTGACTTGCCTAGTTAAATAAAGGTAAACTACGTACTGTAAAACAGCATGATGATGAACAAAGGAATTGTTAATGAGACAATGGTCTCCTAAAACACGCACAAACAACACAACGCATGACTTGAAAATATAACTAGAGTTGAAAAAAATCCCTGGAAATTCTTCAAGGGCATAATAATAACATACACATCAGGTACCAGAAGTTTCATAAAAAAAATGAAAAAGCATAAAGTTCACTGCTCTACTGTAGCTACACTCCTAGCAGACTACAAAATATAGATAGAAAAGAAGAGAGAGAAATGCCCCTGTCCTGAGCAGTTACAGCTACCTGGTCAGCCAGGACTGACCCACTCCCTACACAACAGGCCGCAGCAGGGTGCTTTCTTCAGTGGCCACTAAGTCCTCTTCTTACCCTCCATCTTTGTCCTGCAGTCCATTGGAGGGAGGGGGTCATAGTTCACAGGTTGGAGGAGGGTTAGAGCTTTGGCTGCCCAGTAATTCAGCATGTACTGTTTCTGGATCAGCAGAGTAAGGATGAGGAGGTTGAGAAAGGTGGAGTTGTCGTGATGGTCTGTGTGTACTATGTGGGTGTGTGGGTTAGAGAGGAAGAGAAATGTGTGTGTATGTGTGTTGGGTAGGGTTGAGGGTTCGGAGGAGGTTTGTGTACAGAATAGGGGAATATGGGGTTCAGAAAGCCAACTTTCTTCACCAGGCTTATAGGGCCTGAGTCTTGAGCTCGATGGGCTCTCCTCTGGCGTCTTGCTGGCTCTCAGCCTCTGGGGGCCTGGTACCCTTCAGGATGGCCATCCTTTCAGAGAGACTGCGCATGCGGGGGAACAGCATGAAATCATAGATAATAGCTCCCATAGCACCGCCAATCATCGGACCCACCCAGTACACCTGCCACAGGACCAGAACAAAGAGAGGGAAGAGAGGAAGACAGAGACACATACACACAGAGTGAGTGAGAGAGAGATAGGGAGGGAGAGAGAGAGAGAGAGAGAGGGGGGGGGGTGTGTTGATGAGTTCATCTAGCTACATGTCACATTACACAGTTCTAAACTCCAAACAACACATTGTAACTTGTTTTTAACTTGCTGTAAATGTTAAATGTAAATGGCTTTATAAGGTGTGAACAAAAGGTCTTACCCAGTGGTTGACAAATTTTCTGACCAGCACAGCGGGGGCGAAGGACCTGGCAGGGTTCATTCCAGTACCAGTATAGTACATCTACAGGAAGGACAGTGGATCAGGGTTATGTTTAGGTAGCAGTGTGTAGAATATGGAGTGGTCAAAAACCTCCCTGCATCATAATCGCCCTCTCTAGTGTCCTAACCAACCACATCAAAACAATGGATTACACACTCCTTCTCCCTTGTAGTCACAGGGATGGATTAGTCAGGTTTTACTGCTTCTGTCATTGTCATCTAATCATTCATCATTTAAATTGACCGAAACCTAAATCCCCAGCTTTTGTCTATTATATATGCTGTTGTGATCGTATTGTTGAGTCATAATGGCCTCTCTCTCCAAGACTGTCTCTTACCCCACCTTCATCCCAGTTGACCCTGTGTCTAAGCTCGTTTTCACCCCGATACAATTCCCTATATAATTCATGGTCTATAAATATATATATTTGATATATTTGTAATATGTCTTACCCCCAACAGATGTCCTATGAGAACAGAGAAGCCGATGGCCAGGGCGGCAGAGCCCAGGCGTCCGTTACGCCTCTCGTCGGTCACAGCGAAGATGCAGACAACCAGCTGCAGGGTGAGGAACACCTCCACAGTGGTGGCCATGCCCAGGCTGATACCTGGCTGCAGCTGGACAAGGGGTCAGAGATCGAACACGGCTTAGTGAATGGTTCCAGTTCACTTTTGGAAGTCATATCGGCTCCACTGGCCGATGTGAAAAACTTCAGCAGTCAGTCAATCAATCAATCAATCAATCAACAGGTTGAACCTTAAACACATCAAAATGACTCACGGAGAAAAGATCATTAGCAAATCTTACATTGTCCTTGCATTCTAAAGAGTGGTGTTTTTGTATCATCACCTATTCATAACGTCTAACATTGTAAAATAAAATTCAAAATGTATCCACAACCCTGGCCATGTTTTATTAAAGACTGTTGTACAGATTCAACTGCTATATAACCAACACATCTGCCACAGGCCTTCTATTAGGACCTTTAAACTGAGTTGCTAAATTGTCTGATACTCACAATGTTAGAAAGACTGAATTGGAAATTCTAATAGACCACCTAATTGTGGTTACACACACAGATGTTCTTTATCCCCTGTCAAGTTCATTTAATTCATTCAAATGGCAGATGAAAATGGAACTCTGAAATGTGTGATAAATACTTTCCTATCAGGGTTGGGATCAATTCCATTTCAATTTAACTGAATTGACTGAATTCGCCTATCATGGGTCAAGTAGTCCAAAGATTGTCTATTATATTGACAAGATAGTCAACTGACTGCTCTAACAATGGAAATACTGTCCTCAAAGATGGAAGGCAGGCGGGAGGAGGCGAGATAAGGTGGGACAATTCTAGCCAATGAGAGAGCAGATACACGTGTGAACAACAGGCCATAAAGATAGAGGACTCATCTTTGTATCTCTGCCATCATAGCGTCAGCATGGGCTCATCTCCATTTTAAAGTACTCTATTTTCTTCTTCTTTGACTGATTGCTCCCAACTCATAGGAATCCCCACCCAGTTGACTACTTTAAAATGGTGGAATCCCTTAATGGAAAAGCCCTCTATCTGTCTCTATGACAATAGACACTACTCTGATAGTCATAAAAAAGAAAAGTTGCCTCATGCCTCATGTGTCCATGTATATATCAGTGCATTCGTAACAACCTAACCATCACTACCGTCACGTAGCAAATTAGCAATACATTTTTGTGTTGACCAAATTCTACACTCTCATTTACCTCACTTCGTGGGCTTATTTTCGTGGATACATTTTGGGCGGAGTAAAACTTCTCGCTTTGCCTCTTTGTCTCTGGCTAATCTTACCATGTTGAGTGCCAGGTTGCCCCTCATGTTGTTGGGGGTGACCGAGTAGAGCACAGCGGCCCCAGCCAGCGCCCCCAGACACTGGGCCACGATGTAGAAGACAGCGCGGAACAGGGACATCTGGGAGCCAATCAAGTAGGCGAAGGTGACAGCCGGGTTGATGTGTCCACCACTGATGTGACCGATGGACTGGATGAGGGTGGCAGCGGCCAGGCCGAAGCAGAAAGCCACGTGGAGAACGTTGTGGGACCCGGTGGTCCAGCGCAGAGCCGCCCCCAGACCGAAGAACACAAAGAACATGGTGCCATAGAACTCAGCGAACACTGCCCGCCAGAACGACATGGAACGGAACTCCCACATGGTGGCCAAAAAGTCAAGAGGCTAGCCCAAATGGCTATCCCAAATGTGTATTCTCCTTTAGAGTGAGCTAGCTCTGCTTACCGTATCAATAATGACTTATCTCAGTGATGCCTTCAAGGTAAGATTAAAAAAAGAGAGCAAACTTCAAAGCAAAATTGGCCCCTAAACCTAAAGATGCTTCCGCACGTAAACAACAGTTCCACATGCAACTCTCTAGGAGTCACTAACTTTACTGACTTCCAATGATCTGCAATGTTGCTTTCTGTAAGCTGTTTTCAGTCCAGTTATAGAAAACCGCGTCCTGTCTGTGTGGATGGAGCGTGGGTCTCTGTGCGTCTATATGCCAACCCTGCTGGTCCTGTCTGTGTGGAGCGGAGCGTGGGTCTCTGTGCGTCTATATGCCAACCCTGCTCGTCCTGTCTGTGTGGAGCGGAGTGTGGGTCTCTGTGCGTCTATATGGCAACCCTGCTCGTCCTGTCTGTGTGGAGCGGAGCGTGGGTCTCTGTGCGTCTATATGCCAACCCTGCTGGTCCTGTCTGTGTGGAGCGGAGCGTGGGTCTCTGTGCGTCTATATGCCAACCCTGCTCGTCCTGTCTGTGTGGAGCGGAGTGTTGGTATGCCAACCCTGCTGGTGGTTAGTAGAGAAAAGGATGTCCTGCAGACATTCAGCCTCTCTGTCAGAGCAGGGAGAGCCCATGGGACTATTTATAACAGCCCAGGGCCACGGGCCCCCGGGGGAAGGGGCTGGGAGGGTTCACCGTACAACACAACAGATCAACACAACAAAAATACTTAACCCTTCTCTCACCCTGACCTCTCGCTGCCCAGTGCCCATGCCAGGGATCATCATCCTAACCCTAAACCTGAACTCTGAGGTTCATATAGTTCATATAGTCCAGGACACAGATAAAAGGTTGAAGGAGGAGAATTTTGAAAGGCTATAGGTTTGAATAGACATATTTTACTTTGATCATGTGTAAACTCAGGAAAATCCTATTGAACAGGTACCAGTAGTTTGGGTGGTATTCCTAACTGTTAATATTGGTAATGTTAGACGTTGAGGTCGGTAAGGTCAGATACTTGACATTCTGCTACTACCAGTAGTGGATCGCTTTAGACAAATAGCAAATCACATTTTATTCGTCACATGCTTTGAAAACAACAGTGAAATGCAGTGAAATATTATTTTTTTCCTTTTCCAACAAGAAAAAAATTATAATATATATACACACACATATATATATATATATATATATATATATATATGAATAATGAATAAATACACCGTGAAAAACAATAACGAGTAAAAATGACTTGCCTATATACAGGGAGTACCAGTACTGAGTCGATATATATAAGACCTATACTGGTTCCCAGTTAGCCTTTCCAGAGTCCTATTGGGCCCATCTCATCTCTCCAGTGGGATAAAAAGGGTCTGTCCTCCTCTCTCAACATGCTTCAAGTGCTGACAGACACCAGAGGACAATCCCAGCATTCATAACACCATAGAGCAAGGGAGGCCCCATAACAGAAACCAGGCTGAACTCACAACCTGCTGCCAACAGAAAGACTGAAGTAATGTGTGGTTATGCATGCAGTATTCTCATCTCACTATGACCTGAAAGACAGGACGAGTTCAGGAGATTGATTGACTTACTGTCTGTTATGACAACATCAATGTAACTCTGACAATATTCTTTGATTATTGAGGGTTTATAATATGTGTGGCTTTATATCAATGCAAATCAGTGATATGAACTATATCCATATTAAGAAGCCGGTTTGCCTCTACAATGGTGTTCTCAACTGTTAGTATTTTCCAAAGTTGATCTCTAACACTGCCTTGAATATGTAACTGGGTTTTGAACCTTCAACCTTCAACCTTACCCTCAACCTTTAACCCCCTCAGTTGGCAGCACTGCATCCAGAGGGGTGCCTCATTATCAACCGGTCTTTCTCAATAGTCTTCTGATTGTCTCCACACGCTAAGCTATTCTCATTCTCACACATCCACTCTATGAAACCCTTCAATGGAAACTCCTAGTGAACGATCATTACATTGATTGCAATACATGTATTGCTTTATTCTCCATAGGTAGCTCTCTCCCTAGTATTCTGGATGGGTGCAATGCAATTCAAGTTGGTTCTGCTCAGCCCCATATTTGATTAGGCAGACTTTTACATTGTATGTGGCGGCTGAGCGGAGAGGCTCGGGCTCAGGACAGATAAAGCAACAGAGGAGGAGGAGAGGGGTGGGGGGGGGGTTTGTTATTGAGCTTCAGCACGGGAGCGTCCAGCATCGCGCTGATCAGGCTAGCCCGCTAGAGAGGACAGACGGATGAAAGGATAGTGCTGTGCTCAGGGACATTTTCCTCCCTTCCTTTCATACGCTAGAAACAAAAGGCTCCCAGTCACAGATTCTGTTGCTTTCTATGATCTGTTTGTCTTGCTGTCGAATGTATAAGAGCTGCCCTTATCCGTGGTGGAGCAGTAGCTACTCATATAGCTGCCCTTATCCGTGGTGGAGCAGTAGCTACTCATATAGCTGCCCTTATCCGTGGTGGAGCAGTAGCTACTCATATAGCTGTCCTTATCCGTGGTGGAGCAGTAGCTACTCATATAGCTGCCCTTATCCGTGGTGGAGCAGTAGCTACTCATGTAGCTGCCCTTATCCGTGGTGGAGCAGTAGCTACTCATATAGCTGCCCTTATCTGTGGTGGAGCAGTAGCTACTCATATAGCTGTCCTTATCCGTGGTGGAGCAGTAGCTACTCATGTAGCTGCCCTTATCCGTGGTGGAGCAGTAGCTACTCATATAGCTGCCCTTATCCATGGTGGAGCAGTAGCTACTCATATAGCTGCCCTTATCCACGGTGGAGCAGTAGATACTCATATAGCTGCCCTTATCCATGGTGGAGCATTAGCTAATCATATAGCTGCCCTTATCCGTGGTGGAGCAGTAGCTACTCATATAGCTGCCCTTATCCGTGGTGGAGCAGTAGATACTCATATAGCTGCCCTTATCCATGGTGGAGCAGTAGCTACTCATATAGCTGCCCTTATCCGTGGTGGAGCAGTAGATACTCATATAGCTGCCCTTATCCGTGGTGGAGCAGTAGCTACTCATATAGCTGCCCTTATCCGTGGTGGAGCAGTAGCTACTCAGATAGCCTACTCTTTCCACCCCATATCTACAGTATATGCACTCACTGTGTAGCATACCCTTTACCAAATTGCTTATACTGTAGTACCATGGGACAGAAATTCCATAAGAATACATAGATTTTGGGTGAGCCATGTCTGTTAACAATCACATTCATTTAAATCAATCAAATGTATTTATAAATGTATTTTTACATCAGCAGATGTCACAAAGTTCTTATACAGATAACCATCCTAAAACCCCAAAGAGCAAGCAATGCAGATGTAGAAGCTCCATGGCTAGGAAAAATTCCCTTTGAAAGGCTGGAACCTAGGAAGAAACGTAGAGGAACCTAGGCTGGAACCTAGAGGAAACCTAGAGGAACCTAGTCTGGAACCTAGGCAGAAACCTAGAGGAAACTAGGCTGGAACCTAGGAGGAAACCTAGAGGAACCTAGGCTGGAACCTAGAAGAAACCTAGAGGAACCTAGGAGGAAACCTAGAGGAACCTAGGCTGGAACCTAGAGGAAACCTAGAGGAACCTAGGCTGGAACCTAGAGGAAACCTAGAGGAACCTAGGCTGGAACCTAGAGGAAACATAGAGGAACCTAGGCTGGAACCTAGAGGAAACCTAGAGGAACCTAGGCTGGAACCTAGAAGAAACCTAGAGGAACCTAGGCTGGAACCTAGGAGGAAACCTTGAGGAACCTAGGCTGGAACCTAGAGGAAACCAGGCTCTGTGACGTGGCTAGCCCTATTCTGGCTGTGCCGGGTGGAGATTAGAGAGTACATGGCCAATAAGGCCAGATCATTCTTCAAGATGTTCAAACGTTCATAGATGACCAGCAGGGTCAAATAATAATCACAGTGGTTGTAGAGGGTGCAATAGGTCAGCACATCAGGAGTAAATGTCAGTAGGCTTTTCATAGCCGATCATTCAGAGGTCGAGACAGCATGTGCATGGGAGGGGGGGGGGGGACAGCTGGTCTGGGACAAGGTAGCACGACCAGTGAACAGATCAGAGTTTTATACCCACAGGCAGGACACCAGAAACTGGATCAGCAGCACGGCCAGGAGTCATCAGGCCAGGTTGTCCTGAGGCCAGGAGTCATCAGGCCAGGTTGTCCTGAGGCCAGGAGTCATCAGGCCAGGTTGTCCTGAGACCAGGAGTCATCAGGTCAGGTTGTCCTGAGGGTGGGAGTCATCAGGCCAGGTTGTCCTGAGACCAGGAGTCATCAGGCCAGGTTGTCCTGAGGGTGGGAGTCATCAGGCCAGGTTGTCCTGAGGGTAGGAGTCATCAGGCCAGGTTGTCCTGAGGGTGGAAGTCATCAGGCCAGGTTGTCCTGAGGGTGGGAGTCATCAGGCCAGGTTGTCCTGAGACCAGGAGTCATCAGGTCAGGTTGTCCTGAGGGTGGGAGTCATCAGGCCAGGTTGTCCTGAGACCAGGAGTCATCAGGCCAGGTTGTCCTGGGGGTGGGAGTCATCAGGCCAGGTTGTCCTGAGACCAGGAGTCATCAGGCCAGGTTGTCCTGAGGGTGGGAGTCATCAGGCCAGGTTGTCCTGAGGGTAGGAGTCATCAGGCCAGGTTGTCCTGAGGGTGGAAGTCATCAGGCCAGGTTGTCCTGAGGGTGGGAGTCATCAGGCCAGGTTGTCCTGAGACCAGGAGTCATCAGGCCAGGTTGTCCTGAGGCCAGGTCCTCCAGGATGGTAGAGAGAGCGAGAGAGATGGCAGAATTATAGGGAGCATACCTAAGATCACACAAGACACCAGTTATTAACGACTGACCCCAGGACACAGACTGTATAAATGATCATGTGTAATAAAAGGAAAGGGATGTTTAATTTTTATGATAAAGATCAGCGTAACTTTAAGCTATTCTCTCATACCAGCCAGCTGCACACTTCAATGTAATTTCCAAGCCCACTCTTACATGGAGAAATGGAGGAAATTGAGCTATGCATGTTGATGTTATCACCAACCATTTTAGTAAGTTGACAAACAACTGAAATAACCAAAGAACACAGAGTTCTGTATTATCTCAAAGTCTGAGTCGACCAAATGTGTAAATATCAAGCTATGCCTGTATGGCTGTAGGCCTTAATAAGGAAGAGGCAGGCCAGGCTCAGAACGAACTCGTTGGGTGGTGGGTTGTTGTATCTCTATTGTGGTCTGTGCGTTCTGCCCCCCTCCTGACCAGTCCTGCATTGGTAAGCCCTCTATTGTGGGTGTAAGCCTGTTTTACAGGGATGGGGTTAAAACCTGCTAGCGTGGGGAATTTATTTTCTATCACCTGCCTCTCTGCTTCAGACTGCTGACGCCAACACAACCAATCACTCCACAGCCCCTCTTTCTACCATCCAAGCCATATAGCTCGCTACCATCTATCTAATACTGTTTTGCCTGGCTATCTTAAGATTAATGCACTAGCTGTGGGTCGCTCTGGATGTGAGCGTCTGCTGAATGGCTGAATTGTAATGAAATTGTAATCTAGTGCTGTGTATATCATGTTATGTTGTTTCCTGTTTGGACCCCAGGAAGAGTAGCCATTGCCTTGGCAACAGCTAACTGGGGATCCTAATAAGTACTACACCCACCCCAGTCCTGCTACTGTGTGGTAGAATCACACACTACAGCATACAGAAGCCTAGACCATCTCCTTCTCTCCTCAATACCAGCTCCGAGCTAACTCACAGGCACTACACAGTGGTAGAAACATTCATTACAACAAGGGTTGCAAAATTCCAGGAACTTTCCAGAAATCCTGGTTGGAGGATTCCGGATTTTCTGCCTATCATGTCTTGATTTCGGGAATCCCCCAACATCATTGTTGGATCTATGAATTTGAATTCAGCACTTAGGGCTCCTCAGTGGCGCAGCGGTCTAAAGCACTGCATCTCAGTGCTAGAGGTGTCACTACAGACCCTGGTTTGATCCAGGGCTGTATCACAATTGGCCGTGATCGGGTGTCCCATAGAGCAGCACACAATTGGCCCAGTATCGTCCGGGCTAGGGGAGGGTTTGGCAGGGGTAGGCCCTCATTGGAAAATAAGAATTTGTTCTTAACTGACTGGCCTAGTTAAATAAAACATTTTTAATACATGACGTGTAGAAACTAAAGGTTTGTATATTTGCTGTGTCAGAAATTTTCCTCATAGTTGATTTCTTTGGTTTCGTGTATGAACGACGAAACAATGAACGATGTGGAAGGTGTGTTCCATGGTGTGTTAGCAGGGTGGACCTGACCTTCCACAGAGTTGCATTATTTTCTAGAGAACGCATAGAGCCCTGTTGATTATCTCTTTTATACCATGGCTATAATTTAACACATTTACTGCTAGAAATGTGTTCATTTTCAGGTAGAAATGTGTTCAACATCCACTGAAGTAGGTAGCAAGTTTTTGTTTTCTTGCAGCTTATTTGTGGAACAATCTTCAACATGTTCTTAAATGTGATGTTCTGGTGTCTCTGGGGCTAGGTGGAAGCTATGATCCCTTATTGATGTCACTTGTTAAATCCACTTCAATCCGTGTAGATGAAGGGGAGGAGACAGGTTAAAGAAGGAATTTTAAGCCTTGAGACAATTGAGACATGGATTGTGTGTGTGCCATTCAGTGGGTGAATGGGCAAGACAAAAGATTTAAGTGCTTTTGAACGGGGTATTGTAGTAGGTGCCATGTACACGGGTTTGTGTCAAGAACTGCAAAGCTGCTGGGTTTTTCACACTCAACAGTTTCCCGTGTGTAAGAATGGTCCACCATCCAAAGGACATCCAGCCAATTTGACACAACTGTGGGAAGCATTGGAGTCAACATGGGCCAGCATCCCTGTGGAACGCTTTAGACACCTTGTAGAAGCAATGCCCCGACGAACTGAGGCGGATCTGCGGGCAAAAAGGGGGTGCAACTCAATATTAGGAAGATGTTCTTAATGTCTTCCTCCAAGTCTCTTTTGGTAGACGATAGAATATTCTGGATCTTCTGGCCCCCGTCAAGAGAGAGGGAGGGAGGAAGAGGAAGAGAGAGGACCAGAGAGAGAGAGAGAGACAGACCAGGTAAAGGAAAATAGGGAAAATAATGTCAGTTATTAGAATATGAGTTCTAATATATAGTTCTGTGTCTCTGGCATCCAGCATTCAAGACCAGAGGCAAGCAGTCAGAGTGGAAAAACAGAGTATGATCAATTACAATAGACACTAGTACACTAAGAAGGAAAAAGGTTGCTACTTGGGACGCAGGTATTATAGTACTCCTTTCTCTGAAGATGACACTGTCATTTAGCTAACATGATGTAGCTGCAATAAAAGCTAACTATATGATTGTGTGTGTGTGGCAGACTTACTCTCGGAGGGAGCCACATATGCGATGGTGATGCCTACTATCACTGAGTCACTGAAGCACAGTAGGAAGGTTCCGTTGAGGGCGGTCCTTTAGGATCATGTGGAGGTGCTGCTTACCGATGAAATCAAATATCAACCTAGAGGAAGGAAGACACCAGTACACACCCTTATCTGTCTCTGTGTGTGTGTGTGTGTGTGTGTGTCTCTCTACTGTGACTCTACATATTAACTCTTTCAAATACTTTAGCTGTGCTCGATTGAGCTTGTCTGACGCAATGGAACCAATGGAATAGTCCCAAAGGTATAAACTCTGTCTGTCTGACACTCAAGACTTTCAAACACTATTTGAACCCAGGTCTGCTCTGTGTCTGACTGGTAGACAGTTAATTTGGGCACACTGAAGCAAAAAAGAAATTCACGAAAACTAAAACAAGCGTAGTCCTTCCCTGTTCCAGTCTGTTTTCTTCCGGGTGGTTCCAGGTGAACACAACCTAGCTCTAATTGTGACTGTCAGACATGACTCACCCGTCACTCCAATAGCTCTTCAGGTACCTCTTGGTCAGACTGGAGGAAACGACAGAACAAGATAGATGACTTTATGAAGACTATAGACTGGAGAAAATTACAGAACAAGATAGATGACTTTATGAAGACTATAGATAGGAGGAAACGACAGAACAAGATAGATGACTTTATGAAGACTATAGACTGGAGAAAATTACAGAACAAGATAGATGACTTTATGAAGACTATAGGTAGGAGGAAACGACAGAACAAGATAGATGACTTTATGAAGGCTGTAGGAAATGACAGAACAAGATAGATGACTTTATGAAGACTGTAGGAAATGACAGAACAAGATAGATGACTTTATGAAGACTGTAGGAAATGACAGAACAAGATAGATGACTTTATGAAGACTATAGATAGGAGGAAACGACAGAACAAGATAGATGACTTTATGAAGACTATAGATAGGAGGAAACGACAGAACAAGATAGATGACTTTATGAAGACTGGAGAAAATGACAGAACAAGATAGATGACTTTATGAAGACTATAGATAGGAGGAAACGACAGAACAAGATAGATGACTTTATGAAGACTATAGATAGGAGGAAACAACAGAACAAGATAGATGACTTTATAAAAATGTATTTTTTTATCAGCACAAATTCATAATTGTACATAAGAATTGGACATCCTTTATTCTTACATTTCCTTATGACATTTTTTACATAAGGACATCTCTCCCAAATCTGGTTGGTTAAAAAACCATCCATGCACATAAACTCAGCAAAAAAATAAATGTCAATTTTTCAGGACCCTGTCTTTCAAAGATAATTCGTAAAAATGGCATGAGGCATGAGGACTGCAGATGTGGCCAGGGCAATAATTTGCAATGTCCGTACTGTGAGACGCCTAAGACAGCGCTACAGGGAAACAGGACTGACAGCTGATAGTCCTCGCAGTGGCAGACCACGTGTAAACAACATCTGCACAGGATTGGTACATCCGAACATCACACCTGCAGGACAGGTACAGGATGGCAACAACAACTGCCCGAGTTACACCAGAAACGCACAATCCCTCCATCAAATCAAATCAAATCAAATCAAATGTATTTATATAGCCCTTCGTACATCAGCTGATATCTCAAAGTGCTGTACAGAAACCCAGCCTAAAACCCCAAACAGCAAGCAATGCAGGTGTAGAAGCATCAGTGCTCAGACTGTCCGCAATAGGCTGAGAGATACTGGACTGAGGGCTTGTAGGCCTGTTGTAAGACAGGTCCTCACCAGACATCACCGGCAACAATGTCGCCTATGGGCACAAACCCACTGTCGCTGGACCAGACAGGACTGGCAAAAAGTGCTCTTCACTGACGAGTCACGGCTTTGTCTCACCAGGGGTGATGGTTGGATCCGCGTTTATCGTCAACGGAATGAGCGTTACACCGAGGCCTGTACTCTGGAGCGGGATCGATTTGGAGGTGGAGGGTCCATCAGGGTCTGGGGCGGTGTGTCACAGCACCATCGGACTGAGCTTGTTGTTATTGCAGGCAATCTCATCGCTGTGCGTTACAGGGAGGTCTACTACACCTGTTGTATTCGGCGCACGTGACAAATACATTTAGATTTGATTTGATTTTGAAGACATCCTCCTCCCTCATGTGGTATCCTTCCTGCAGGCTCATCCTGACATGACCCTCCAGCATGAAAATGCCACCAGCCATACTACTCGTTCTGTGCGTGATTTCCTGCAAGACAGGAATGTCAGTGTTCTGCCATGTCCAGCGAAGAGCCCGGATCTCAATCCTATTGAGCACGTCTGGAACCTGTTGAATCGGAGGGTGAGGGCTAGGGCCATTCCCCCCAGAAATGTCCGTGAACTTGCAGGTGCCTTGGTGGAAGAGTGGGGTAACATCTCACAGCAAGAACTGGCAAATCTGGTGCAGTCCATGAGGAGGAGATGCACTGCAATGGTTAATGCAGCTGGTGGCCACATCAGATACTGACTGTTACTTTTGATTTTGACCCCCCCTTTGTTCAGGGACACATGATTCCATCTCTGTTAGTCACATGTCTGTGGAACTTGTTCAGTTTATGTCTCAGTTGTTGAATCTTGTTATGTTCATACAAATATTTACACATGTTAAGTTTGCTGAAAATAAACGCAGTTGACAGTGACAGGACGTTTCTTTTTTTGCTGAGTTTATGACATTACAGGAACCTGACAGACGTGGTAAAAACCTGGTTGCAGTACATACCATATTCCCGGAAGGTGGCACATGTGCTCTTACTGGAGGTGTGTTCCAAAATGGCTGTGTTATTTATTGATCAACACGCCAACATTCTGACTGGAATAGTCAGAACAAAAACAGTTATTTAAAGACTCTTCTTTGGCCATCTTAAACATGGGTTTACTCAATGTTAGTGATGGCTGTTTAACAGTCTGTAACAGTCCTGGTTAGGCCCTGTACCAGTCCTGGTTAGGCCCTGTACCAGTCCTGGTTAGGTCCTGTACCAGTCCTGGTTTGGCCCTGTACCAGTCCTGTTTAGGCCCTGTACCAGTCCTGGTTAGGCCCTGTACCAGTCCTGGTTAGGCCCTGTACCAGCCCTGGTTATGCCCTGTACCAGTCCTGGTTAGGCCCTGTACCAGTCCTGGTTAGGCCCTGTACCAGTCCTGGTTAGGCCCTGTACCAGTCCTGGTTAGGCCCTGTACCAGTCCTGGTTAGGCCCTGTAGGCCCTGCCCTACAGTAAGCGTACTGTACAGGAACCAACAGGCTTTAGAATCCCTTTAGGCTCTACTATATCCCTTCTGTACTGAAGCCTATCATGTTCCTGGAGATGTGCTGCTGCCTCATTCTCTCCACCACATTGGGGTTCTGCCCGGCCAGATGCTGTAGGCAGGTTGTGATCCGATCCAGCAGGGACAGGGCCTGTGTCTCCTGGTCTACCTTCTCAGGGTCAACGTCCTCCCTGGAGGGAGGGTGGGGGGAGAGATAGGAAGGGTGGGAGAGAGGGAATGTGGGAGAGAAGAGAGAGAGGGGGTGGGTGGTCTGGGAGAAAGGGAGGGAGGGAGGGAGGGAGGGAGGGAGGGAGGGAGGGAGGGAGGGAGGGAGGGAGGGAGGGAGGGAGGGAGGGAGGGAGGGAGGGAGGGAGGGAGGGAGGGGAAAAAGAGAGAGAAAGAGAAAATTGGTGAGGGCACTAGAACAGTCTGCAGCACCCAGCATCACCCTACTAGAATCTAAAGTCAAATGTCTACTGTTTGCTGATGATCTGGTGTTTCTGTCCCCAACCAAGAAGGGTCTACAGCAGCTAGATCTTCTGCACAGATTCTGTCAGACGTGGGCCCTGACAGTAAATCTCATTAAGACTAAAATAATGGTGTTCCAAAAATGGTCCAGTTGCCAGGACCACACATACAAATTCCATCTAGACACTGTTGGCATTGAGCACACAAAGAACTATACATACATACCTCAGCCTAAACATCAACGCCACAGGTCACTAACACACACCTGTGAACGAACTGAGAGACAAGGCAAGAGGGGCCTTCTATGCCATCAAAAGGAACATAAAATTCACAAACACAAACAGGCCCCAGTACAGCCCCAGGACAGCAACACAATTAGTCCCAACCAAATCATGAGAAAACAAAAAGAGAATTTGCTTAACACATTGGAAAGAATGAACAAAAAAACAGAGCGAACTAGAATGCTAGACTCAGTGAGCATAGCCTTGCTATTGAGAAAGGCCGCTGTAGGCAGACCTGGCTCTCAAGAGAAGACAGGCTATGTGCACACTGCCCACAAAATGAGGTGGAAACGGACTTGCACTTCCTGACCTTCCGCCAAATGTATGACCATATTAGAGGCACATATTTCCCTCAGATTACACAGACCCACAAAGAATACGAAAACAAATTCAATTTTGATAAACTCCTACATTGATTGGGTGAAATACCACAGTGTGACATCACAGCAGCAAGATTTGTGACCTGCTGAAATGGCAACCAGTGAAGAACAAACACCATTGTAAATACAACCCATATTAATGTTTATTTATTTTCCCTTTTGTACTTGAACTATTTGCACATAATGTGAAATCTGTAATGTATTTTATTCTTTTGGAACTTTGTAAGTGCAATGTTTACTGCAAAGTTGTATTGTTTATTTAACATTTGCTTTTATCAAGTTCACTTGCTTTTGCAATGTTAACATATGTTTCCCATGCCAATAAAGCCTTTAAATTGAGATATAATTGAGAGAGAGAGAGAGAGGGAGAGAGAGAGAGAGAAAGAGAAAGAGAAAGAGAAAGAGAGAGAGAATGAGAGAGAGAGAGAGAGAGAGAACGAGAGAGAGAGAGAGATAGATAGATAGATAGATAGATAGAGAGAGGGAGGAGAGAGAGAGAGGGTGGGAGAATGGGAGGGAGGGATGGGGGAGGGAGGAGAGAGAGAGAGGGTGGGAGAGTGGGAGGGAGGGATGGGGGAGGGAGGAGAGAGAGAGGGTGGGAGAGTGGGCGGGAGTCATGGGGGTGTGAGGAGAGAGAGAGAGGGTGGGAGAGTGGGCGGGAGTCATGGGGGTGGGAGGAGAGAGAGAGAGGGTGGGAGAATGGGCGGGAGTCATGGGGGAGGGAGGAGAGAGAGAGAGGGTGGGAGAGTGGGAGGGAGGAGAGAGAGAGGGTGGGAGAGTGGGAGAGTGGGAAGGAGGAGAGAGAGAGAGGGTGGGAGAGTGGGAGAGTGGGAGGGAGGAGAGAGAGAGAGGGTGGGAGAGTGGGCGGGAGTCATGGGGGTGGGAGGAGAGAGAGAGAGGGTGGGAGATAGAGAAAGATGATTGGGATGTGTTTGTGTTTGTGCATCCACTTTGTTTGTGCGTCTACTTTTCCAGTTTTATTTGTGCAAATTCACATTGTATGTGCTTGCTTGAGTGCGTGCCTACATGTATTCTTGCATGCTTGCGTGTCTCATACCATCTCTGGTCTTCGATCCAGTTGGCCAGGTAGCACCTCAAGGGGAAGGAGGGGGGATAGAGATGGTTGAGGGTCTGTGTGGCCAGATAAGCGATCAGCTGTTTCATCTGTATCCACTGTGCCATGGTGAAGCAGAGCTGGAAGAGACAGGAATAAAGGACATCTGATGAAGAACTAAACACGCCGACCTACATGGCACCATATTCCCTACATAGAGTACTGCTTCTGGCTAAATTCAATCAAAGACACATTGCTGAATTAGGAAATCACAGTTGGTTTTGGTTACTGTAAAAGCCTTCTGTTGCCAGTTAGGTGCATGTTCATCTACTTCTCAGGCAGATGCTTTCAATTAATGTGTCAGCTATGTTGCTTTGATTTAGTTCCAGCCGAAGCCAAAGGGGCCCGAATAGGAAATACTTGAGATAAATCTGTGAATATAAATCCCTTATAAAGAGGTTATTTGTAAGAGCAGATTGTCAGGAGGTCAATGTTAGTTCCATGCATCACACAGAGACAAACACCAGAGGTCTATAACACAAAGGAGGGTCAAGGAGCTAGTCAGCTAACTTGAACCCATTTTCTGGGTTAACTTTTTATTTTTTAGAAAGATAAGCTTGAAATGGGCATGGTCTCATTGATTCAACTAACTAAAGCACATGTCTAAGTTTAGCTTTTTTTTAATGAAGCAGAAAAGCAATAGTTATTTCTGGTTGCTTATTACAGTTAGCTGGCTAAATCCTTGATCCTACTTTGAACTACACCCCTCAGAACAGTCATTAGGCCACTGTGTTACAATCACTTCCGGTCATGCAAATGAACACCCTGACTCAGTAATGTGAATAAGATAAAAGATGTAAGTCCTCAACAGGACAGTGGAGGACAAACAAAAAGGTTATCGTTTGCTACCTTGTTGTTGTCATGTTGTGTTGCTACCATGCTGTGTTGTCATGTGTTGCTGCCATGTTGTGTTGCTGTCTTAGGTCTCCCTTTATGTAGTGTTGTAATATCTCTCTTGTCGTGATGTGTGTTTTTTAGCTCCCGTCCCCGCAAGAGGCCTTTTGCCTTTTGGTAGGCTGTCATTGTAAATAAGAATTTGTTCTTAATTGACTTGCCTAGTAAAATAAAAATACAATTAAATCATTGTCCATCTATTGTTATGTTAGTAACGCAATGCCATCATCCCTAAACAAATTAAAGCAACAACATAAAACAGCATTCAAAAACATTGCTATGAGAACTATGGGAGAAATACTGTGCAAATGCCAGACATGCAGAAAACAAATGACAATTTTCCAAGTAAAGAATATGTTATAGAGCCAAGAACAAGACAGAACTGTTGAGACAATCTACACTACATATACAAAAGTATGTGGACACCTCTTCAAATTAGTGGATTTGTCTATTTCAGCCACACCCATTGCTGACAGGTGTGTACAATCGAGCACACAGCCATGCGATCTCCATTGACAAACATTGGCAGTAGAATGGCCTTATTGAAGAGCTCAGTGACTTTCCACGTGGCACCGTCATAGGATGCCACCTTTCCAACAAGTCAGTTGGTCAAATTTCTGCCCTGCTAGAGTTGCCCCGGTCAACTGTAAGTGCTGTTATTGTGAAGTGGAAATGTTTAGGAGCAACAACGGCTCAGCTGCAAAGTGATAGGCCACACAAGCTCACAGAACGGGAGTGCAGAAGCACGGAACTATTTGAAGGGACCTTCATGAAATGGGTTTCCATGTCCAAAGAGTCGGCTGGAGTGGTATAAAGCTCGCCACCATTAGACTCTGGAGCAGTGGAACATTCTCTGGAGTGATGAATCACGCTTCACCATCTGGCAGTCCGACGGACAAATCTGGTTTTGGCGGATGCCAGGGGAACGCTACCTGTCCCAATGTATAGTGCCAACTGCAATGTTTGGTGGAGGAGGAATAATGCTCTGGGATGTTTTTCATGGTTTGGCTAGGTTCCAGTGAAGGGAAATCTTCATGCTACAGCATACAATGACATTCTATTCAATTCTGTGCTTCCAACTTTGTGGCAACAGTTTGGGGAAGGCCCTTTCCTGTTTCAGTATGACAATGCCCCCGTGCACAAAGCGAGGTCCATACAGAAATGGTTTGTCGAGATTGGTGTGGAAGAACTTGAATTAGCCTGCACAGAACTCTGACCTCAACCCCATCGAACACCTTTGGGATGAATTTGAACACCGACTGCGAGCCAGGCCTAATCGCCCAACATCAGTGCCCGACCTCACTAATGCTCTTGTGGCTGAATTGAAGCAAGTCCCTGCAGCAATGTTCCAACATCTAGTGGAAAGCCTTCCCAGAAGAGTGGAGGCTGTAATAGCAGCAAACGGGGGACCAACTCCATATTAATGCCCATGATTTTGGAATGAGCTTGTTGGCAAGCAGGTATCCACATACTTTTGGTCATGTAGTGTGCTTAATACACCTAGCCTATAGCTTAATACACCTAGCCTATAGCTTAATACACCTAGCCTATAGCTTAATACACCTAGTTTATAGCTTAATACACCTAGCATATAGCTTAATACACCTAGCTTATAGCTTAATACACCTAGCCTATAGCTTAATACACCTAGCCATAGCTTAATACACCTAGTGTATAGCTTAATACACCTAGCCTATAGCTTAATACACCTAGTCTATAGCTTAATACACCTAGCTTATAGCTGAATACACCTAACATATAGCTTAATACACCTAGCTTATAGCTTAATACACCTAGCCTATAGCTTAATACAACTAGCTTATAGCTTAATACACCTAGCATATAGCTTAATGCACCTAGCTTATAGCTTAATACACCTAGCCTATAGCTTAATACACCTAGCTTACAGCTTAATACACCTCACAATTCCAGTGGGTCAGAAGTTTACACACACTAAGTTGACTGTGCCTTTAAACAGCTTGGAACATTTCAGAAAATGATGTCATGGCTTCAGAAGCTTCTGATAGGCTAATTGACATCATTTGAGTCAATTGGAGGTGTACCTGTGGAGGTATTTCAAGGCCTACCTTCAAACTCAGTGCCTCTTTGCTTGACAACATAGAAAAATCTAAAGAAATCAGCCAAGACCTCAGAAAAAAATTAGTAGACCTCCACAAGTCTTGTTCATCCTTTGGAGCAATTTCCAAACCCCTGAAGGTACACAATAGTATGCAACTATAAACACCATGGGACCACGCAACCATCATACCGCTCAGGAAGGAGACGCGTTCTGTCTCCTAGAGATGAATGTACTTTGGTGCAAAAAGTGCAAATCAATCCCAGAACAACAGCAAAGGACCTTTTGAAGATGCTGGAAACAGGTACAAAAGTATCTACAGTGCCTTGCGAAAGTATTCGGCCCCCTTGAACTTTGCGACCTTTTGCCACATTTCAGGCTTCAAACATAAAGATATAAAACTGTATTTTTTTGTGAAGAATCAACAACAAGTGGGACACAATCATGAAGTGGAACGACATTTATTGGATATTTCAAACTTTTTTAACAAATCAAAAACTGAAAAATTGGGCGTGCAAAATTATTCAGCCCCTTTACTTTCAGTGCAGCAAACTCTCTCCAGAAGTTCAGTGAGGATCTCTGAATGATCCAATGTTGACCTAAATGACTAATGATGATAAATACAATCCACCTGTGTGTAATCAAGTCTCCGTATAAATGCACCTGCACTGTGATAGTCTCAGAGGTCCGTTAAAAGCGCAGAGAGCATCATGAAGAACAAGGAACACACCAGGCAGGTCCAAGATACTGCTGTGAAGAAGTTTAAAGCCGGATTTGGATACAAAAAGATTTCCCAAGCTTTAAACATCCCAAGGAGCACTGTGCAAGTGATAATATTGAAATGGAAGGAGTATCAGACCACTGCAAATCTACCAAGACCTGGCCGTCCCTCTAAACTTTCAGCTCATACAAGGAGAAGACTGATCAGAGATGCAGCCAAGAGGCCCATGATCACTCTGGATGAACTGCAGAGATCTACAGCTGCAGAGATCTACACCATCCCAACTGTGAAGCACGGGGGTGGCAGCATCATGTTGTGGGGGTGCTTTGCTGCAGGAGGGACTGGTGCACTTCACAAAATAGATGGCATCATGAGGCAGGAGAATTATGTGGATATATTGAAGCAACATCTTAAGGCATCACTCAGGAAGTTAAAGCTTGGTCGCAATAGGTCTTCCAAATGGACAATGATCTCAAGCATACTTCCAAAGTTGTGGCAAAATGGCTTAAGGACAACAATGTCAAAGTATTGGAGTGGACATCACAAGGCCCTGACCTCAATCCCATAGAACATTTGTTGGCAGAACTGAAAAGGCGTGTGTGAGCCGACAGGAGGCATACAAACCTGACTCAGTTACACCAGCTCTGTCAGGAGTAATGGGCCAAAATTCACCCAACTTATTGTGGGAAGCTTGTGGAAGGCTACCCGAACCGTTTGACCCAAGTTAAACAATTTAAAGGCAATGTTACCAAATACTAATTGAGTGTATGTAAACTTCTGACCCACTGGGAATGTGATGAAGAATTAAAATCTGAAATAACTAATTCTCTCTTCCATTATTCTGACATTTAACATTCTTAAAATATAGTGGTGATCCTAACTGACCTAATTTTAACTTGGATTAAATGTCAGGAATTGTGAAAAAACTGAGTTTAAATGTAGTTGGCTAAGGTGTATGTAAACTTCCGACTTCAACTGTAGCCTTCAATTCTACCATTGCATTTGCCTACAGTTGTTACCTTCACAAAAACATGGCAACACATATTAACAGGTAGGATCTTAACCCAACCATAGTTTTGTTTATTATTAAAGAAATGTTGTGGAAATACAAGAACAACCAAATGTTGATTAAGGACTGGTCATTTTGACCCTTCAGTAAGCCCCGCCCCCTTTGGGTATTGTTGCAACCTCAGACAAAATTTGACAGGTGTGGTGATACTGATAATTTGTTGCCACTGATCAAATCAAATTTTATTGGTAACATACACATATTTCGCAGATGTTATCGCGGGTGTAGCGAAATGCTTGTGTCCTAGCTCCAACTGTACAGTAGTATGTAACAGTGCAGTTGTATCTGAAAACAATCCCAGCAATACACACATCTAAAAGGAAAGGAAAGGAATTAAGAAATATATAAATATTAGATCAAGCAATATCAGTGGCATTGACTAAAATACAGTAGAATAGAATACAATATATACATATGTCATGAGCGGCAGGGTAGCCTAGTGGTTAGAGCGTTGGACTATTGAGCTGACAAGGTCGTTCTGCCCCTGAACAGGCCGTCATTGAAAATAAGAATTTGTTATTAACTGACTTACCTAGTTAAAATAAAAAATAATTGAATGAAGCAGTTTGTAAACATGATTAAAGTAAAGTGTTCCATTATTAAAGTATAGTCTATGTACAGTGTATAGGGTTGCACCTGATGGCTATTTAACAGTCTGATGGCCTTGAGAAAGAAGCAGTCTCTCGGTACCTGTACTGACCTCGCCTTCTGGATGATAGCGGGGTGAACAGGCCGTGGCTCAGTTGGTTGATTGTTTTGGACTTCCTGTGACATCGGGTGCTGTAGGTGTCCTGGGCCGACCGCACCACCCTCTGGAGAGCCCTGCGGTTGTGGGTGGGGCAGTTGCCGTAACAGCCCGACAGGATGCTGTCAATGGTTTGATTACATAGCAGGTTAGGATAATTAACGCAGCAGGTTAGGTGAATTAACGGAGCAGGTGAGGAGAAAGCAAAATGATTAGCTGTTGTCCCTGACACGACCACTAGAAGGCGCTGTAGGCCTCGGTCCTGGACACAATTCTAGAAATGTAAACAAGCCATTTGCAGTGCTGACAAGTGCAATTAAATCAACAGATAACAGGTCCCTTACTAGTGGAGGCAGTGGAGATGCCTTTGGATATAAGGCATAAAACATTGTAATTAGTTTATTGGGTTGAAAAGCTGTGAGGTTGAGCATCCCACTGCTACTGTTCTAGATGACTGTTGGGAATATACTAGTAGACAAGGCAATGGTTTTGGTTGGACAGTTGGAAAGCTTGCTGATGAGAGTGGTTTGAGGGAGTTGGAGGTTGGCTCTTCTGTGGTGATCGGGGATGTTCCTCCATGGTTTCTCCCAGATCCTGTTGTTGATCTAACCCTGGTAGAGAAAATGAAAGATTGGTCAGAAGTCAGTGATAAAGGGAAACTGGTTTACATTGGTAGAAGTTTTAATGCTTTTTCTACCGCTTGTCACAGATGGATCCAATGACCCAGATAGTGGAGCACAGGAGCAGGTGTTTACCTTCCTGAATTTGATGTGCAGATATGTAGAAAACAGATGAACTGTCAGTATACACAGTTGAACTGTTGGCGATAGTAGTTGCCATCCAGTGGGTGGAGGACGTACAACCTGTTAGAATTATAGTATGCTCAGATTCTCTGTCTGTATTGAATAGTTTATCACCTGGTAAATCTAATAGGAGTGATCTACTATTAGAGGTATTAATGTTATAATGGAGAATTGAGAGAATGGGTGTAGTAGTGAGATTCTGCTGGGTCCCAGCACATTCGGGTGTGGAAGGGAATTAAATTGTAGACCAGTTAGCTAAAAGAGCATTGAAACTAGTTATAAATCCACTGGGTAGAGTTGAAGCCAAATGTAAGATCAGAGCCATTTTGATAGATGTGTGGCAGAAGAGATGGGACTCGGCGCCCAAGGGCCGGGCATTTACATGCCCTCCAAAGAAAGTGACCAAGATGGACTAAGATGTGGACCAAGATTCAAAGGTCAGATTAGGAAGGACGAGGTGGTGTTTGCTCCATTGCACTTAGGACATTCTACATTGAACTCATCATTACATCTGGTTGGCAAACATGTGAATGGTTTGTATCCGGAGTGTATGGTCGATGAAATGGTGGAGCATGTGTTGTTATATTGTTGTAAGTATGTTGAAGTGAGGGAAAGATTGAAGTGTAGGGTCATTGAGGTTGGGGGGGTGGGGGGTGGAAGGGATTTTGGGGGATGGGGGAAGGTCTATTAGAAGTTATTAGGGTTATTTTTATTAGGTAGGAGGATTTAGAAATGTTGTAAAACGTGACTGACCACACACTTCTTCAGCACAGTAGGTGGCGGCATGCACATTTAACTTTTGTTTGCAGACCGCCATTATATCAAAGAAGAAGAAGAAACAAAGCCCAATTCCTCAGGAATTGAACCACTGGCTAAATCCCCTTAGAATGATCTCAAAGTGGGTTGAGATCTGATTGGTCCGGTAAATTACTGTACACATATGATTGGTCAATTGCATTTGATTGGTGTGTGACCAAATGAAAAGTACAGTTCTTACCAATGGTTCTTGCACTCTGTAAAATGTAATTGCCAATGCTTTCCTGCCTGAGCAGAATGTTAAATATTTTGCTGGATCATGACCTCTGGGTGCATTACTGAGTATAATTTGCTGGTGTCGAACTACATATGAAAACACGATACATATTTTGAAAGCTGAGAAGGAGTTCTTTCAAATGATATGACAAACAATAGCACCCCATCAATCAGTCAAGAAAAAACACCTCTGAAAATGAGTATCGTAAATGAAAATCCCTGCTTTTCCACCAAACAAACAACTGCCATTTACATAACATTCTACTGATAATATTCTGTTAGGCTTGATAATCTGATATCAGAATATAAATATATTTTACTGTGCACAATTTACAGCTGTTTTAGTGGCCGACGGTTTTGTTCTGTGAACAGACACTTCCTTATGTGGGTAGTATATTTAATACATATCTGATTACAATTGGTATTTAGTCTTACATATGATAAGGAAAGACAGAAATATAACTGTATTGAAAGAAAAAAGGTAGGGGAATACAGACCTCTAGCACAACCCACCTCCTCTGTTAACTCAGTGTAGGCCAGACCTCTAGCACGACCCACCTCCTCTGTCAACTCAGTGTAGGCCAGACCTCTAGCACAACCCACCTCCTCTGTCAACTCAGTGTAGGCCAGACCTCTAGCACGACCCACCTCCTCTGTTAACTCAGTGTAGGCCAGACCTCTAGCACGACCCACCTCCTCTGTTAACTCAGTGTAGGCCAGACCTCTAGCACGACCCACCTCCTCTGTCAACTCAGTGTAGGCCAGACCTCTAGCACGACCCACCTCCTCTGTTAACTCAGTGTAGGCCAGACCTCTAGCACGACCCACCTCCTCTGTTAACTCAGTGTAGGCCAGACCTCTAGCACGACCCACCTCCTCTGTTAACTCAGTTTAGGCCAGACCTCTAGCACGACCCACCTCCTCTGTTAACTCAGTGTAGGCCAGACCTCTAGCACGACCCACCTCCTCTGTTAACTCAGTGTAGGCCAGACCTCTAGCACGACCCACCTCCTCTGTTAACTCAGTGTAGGCCAGACCTCTAGCACGACCCACCTCCTCTGTTAACTCAGTGTAGGCCAGACCTCTAGCACGACCCACCTCCTCTGTTAACTCAGTGTAGGCCAGACCTCTAGCACGACCCACCTCCTCTGTTAACTCAGTGTAGGCCAGACCTCTAGCACGACCCACCTCCTCTGTTAACTCAGTGTAGGCCAGACCTCTAGCACGACCCACCTCCTCTGTTAACTCAGTGTAGGCCAGACCTCTAGCACGACCCACCTCCTCTGTCAACTCAGTGTAGGCCAGACCTCTAGCACGACCCACCTCCTCTGTTAACTCAGTGTAGGCCAGACCTCTAGCACGACCCACCTCCTCTGTTAACTCAGTGTAGGCCAGACCTCTAGCACGACCCACCTCCTCTGTTAACTCAGTGTAGGCCAGACCTCTAGCACGACCCACCTCCTCTGTTAACTCAGTGTAGGCCAGACCTCTAGCACGACCCACCTCCTCTGTTAACTCAGTGTAGGCCAGACCTCTAGCACGACCCACCTCCTCTGTTAACTCAGTGTAGGCCAGACCTCTAGCACGACCCACCTCCTCTGTCAACTCAGTGTAGACCAGACCTCTAGCACGACCCACCTCCTCTGTCAACTCAGTGTAGACCAGACCTCTAGCACGACCCACCTCCTCTGTTAACTCAGTGTAGGCCAGACCTCTAGCACGACCCACCTCCTCTGTTAACTCAGTGTAGACCAGACCTCTAGCACGACCCACCTCCTCTGTCAACTCAGTGTAGACCATACCACTTGCACGACCCACCTCCTCTGTCAACTCAGTGTAGGCCAGACCTCTAGCACGACCCACCTCCTCTGTTAACTCAGTGTAGACCAGACCTCTAGCACGACCCACCTCCTCTGTCAACTCAGTGTAGGCCAGACCTCTAGCACGACCCACCTCCTCTGTTAACTCAGTGTAGGCAAGACCTCTAGCACGACCCACCTCCTCTGTTAACTCAGTGTAGACCAGACCTCTAGCACGACCCACCTCCTCTGTTAACTCAGTGTAGGCCAGACCTCTAGCACGACCCAGCTCCTCTGTTAACTCAGTGTAGGCCAGACCTCTAGCACGACCCAGCTCCTCTGTCAACTCAGTGTAGACCAGACCTCTAGCACGACCCACCTCCTCTGTCAACTCAGTGTAGACCAGACCTCTAGCACAATAGTTGATCATGTTTCAATGCCAGGGCTGCTTTCCAAATGGCATCCTATTCCTTAGAAGGAGGATCAGTGTAGATATCATTGATAGCTATCTTTTACTAGTCCCTATTTCAGCAGTGATTTACACTCAGTGGAGTGTCACAACCGAAAACAATTATGTTTCCTTATGATGTATAACCATTTGCCCTTACATTCAGGTGCTTCACAAACAAACCACCTCCTATTTTTAGTTTCCAGAGTATTCATCCAATACTTAAAGTTTCACTTTTCTGTTCTGACAGTCAGCCAAATGTAAGTGAGGTCTTTGATCTATTTGTACCAGATAGCCAACTCCTATTGTAACATGGCATAACAACAATCATACAGTAGGACTTGGCAAAACAACATAAACAGATCTGGGATCAGGCTAGCCAAACATCGATTCTTTGCACTCTTAGAAAAAAGGGTTCCGAAAGGTTTCTATGTGGAGGGATCGGGTTCTACCAACAACAACAAAAAAATAAACAAAAATAACCTGTTTGATCTGAAGAACCCTTTTTGGAAATGAAAAAGGCAAAGGGTTCTACCTAGAACTTTGAACATCTAAGGATCGTTTTTGGAAGACAGTTTTTTTAAATGATATTTTGGCAAGAAGGGTTCTTTGGAAGGCAAGAAGGATTCTACATAGAGCCATATGTCCTATTTCCCAGCATGCTCTATTGCAAGGTGATTTTCTGAATTGTTTGTTTTATTATCTGTATTTTTGCATGACCATTGATTGGTTAATGAATTTTATGCTACATAAAGATAAATAACATAGATTTTTCTGAACTAATCCATTCTGTAAGTAGGTGGACTTATTGCACTCATTTGTAGGATGGTTACATCTAGTTTAGAAGATCGAGGTAGTATTCAATCTTCCCTACCCTAGTAGTCATTCTAAATGCAGGTTGGGTGTGATAAAAAATTCCACTTGTTGGATATGTTAACTCTGTCTGGATTTCACTAGGATTTACACATCACTTTGCAAGCCAGCACAATGTGACTTGTAGGCCTGACGTGGTCTGCAAACGAGGAGTTTCCTAACACCCCTGTGTTAGGAAGAACTTACAGTATGTAATTATTGTCATAGATAATTAAATTTTAAAGGCTAATAAGGCTAGAGCTTAACAATCAGCATTAAGTACTAGCGGGTGAGGACATTCACAGACAACCGCTCAGACGAGCTCCAGGTTAGTCATTTTTACAAGGTCCTTAATTTCGCTGGATTTAGCGACCAACAGTTTTTACATAGCTGTCTGCAGCGCGGGGAGAAATGTCCCCCACCCCCACCCCCAAACATCTTCCCATGGATTTAGCGACCAACAGTTTTTACATAGCCGTCTGCAGCGCGGGGAGAAATGTCCCCCACCCCCACCCCCAAACATCTTCCCATGGCTATGACAGAGGGCTGAAGAAAGTATTGCCTATTAACTAACTAAGATGATACATTCCAGTAAAGAGGTGATTGTTTTCGGCGTCTCGATCATCAGGACTCCGGCATGCCCACGCAGTGCTGTTGGGGGACACATTGCAGCCTGGTCTCATAGACTAGACCAAACGTAAATCTGAGATAATCAGGTCGCTGATTCAAATCCCAGAGCCGAGTAGGTGAAAAATATGTCGATGTGCTCTTGAGCATGACACTTAACCCTAATTGCTCCTGTATGTTGCTCAGGATAAGAACTTCTGCTAAATTACAAAACTAATAAATCAAATACAAAAGTTATCAGTATCTTTGCTGTAACTTGCCGTTGGCAAAATGTTGTGGTTGCAATGTGCAAATTTGATGTGAGACCTTAGGGATACCACAAGAGATGAACGTTAGATCCCATTTAGGTTCTTCTTCATTCGCTGTGCTCAGCAGACAAGCAGCATGGAGGAGGGGCATGTGTTCTCTGATGGAAAAAAACAATTGGTCAGATTTTTCTTAATCATTTGTCCAATAAAATCATGTTTTGCTTTGTATAACCATTATGATTGATTGGTCCCTGAACCCTAGGAGGACATTTTGAAACATATAATTCGTAAAAAGTAAAACCCACATCAGTAAAACCCTGACAAAGCTATGTTTTCTTTTATCAACCTCCTCTGTTCTCTAAGAGTTTCTGAATTTCCTATAACACAATGATGAACACCAGTCAACCCTCAACGTGGCTGGTCTGTGCATACAGGGGCGGACTAGCCATCTGGCATTTCGGGCAAATGCCTGTCTAACTTGTTTTTTGGGGGGGCGCAAAAGGATAATTATCTGTCTAATAATGCTGGGCCTCAAGGAAATACATTTGCAGGTGTGTTAGAAATGCTAGGGACAATTTTTGGTTCCAGTCCACCTTTGCGTGCATTTCTAGAACCACCATGCTTAAAGGCTGGTTTTAGATTATTATGCCCTATCTGGGTTGGGATAGGGAATGCTGATTTTACATCAGTGATTTAACCTTTCTTTAATTAGATGTAAGAACAAATTCTTATTTTGAATGACAGCCAAGGTTAACTGCCTTGTTCAGGGGCAGAACACCAGATTTTTACCTTGTCAGCTTGGGGACTTGCAAACTTTCAGTTACTTTATTTACTTTATTTTATATAAAACCTTTATTTAACTAGGCAAGTCAGTTAAGAACAAATTCTTATTTTCAATGATGGCCTAGGAACAGTGGGTGAACTGTCTGTTCAGGGACAGAACAACAGATTTGTACCTTGTCAGCTCAGGGGTTTGAACTTGCAACCTTCCGGTTACTAGTCCAACGCTCTAACCACTAGGCTATGCTGCCACCCCTAGTCCAACACTCTAACCAATAGGCTACCTGCTTGCCCCAAATTTAGGGGACTTTCCTACATAAATAGAATTGCTTCACTGTGGTCACTGAGAGGATGTTGGTATGTGTTTCTCATTGCGTTCTTTTCTGTGTAGTAAGGTGTTCAGGGATGAAGCTTCATGTGTTCTTGGAGAAGTTTTAATAAACACACAGCATGTATTATTCAGGCCCTTTTAACAAACACACACAAATGCGTATGTACGGAACCTCTCTCTCTCTCTCTCTCTCTCTCTCTCTCTCTCTCTCTCGCTCTCTCTCTCTCTCTCTCTCTCTTGGTAATGTCCTTGTTGTTTCTACAGTGACTTTACTAAAGGTTATTTCCCTGTTGTAATTCCAATACTAAATCAGTGATGGGACGTAACACATTACAGAATGTATCCTTCACAGAAAATACTTACTGTGAAATGGCAACTAAAAGCGGCAATTTGAAATACTGTTTGAGACAAAACAATAACAGTCTTGCCTATAAACATCACCACCAGTGGGGTCAAAAGTTCAGCAAGTCATCTTTTACATTTATTTATCTTGTTAATGATAGGCTATCAGATTCCTATCTCTCTTTCCTGCTACCTCCCTCCCCCTCTCTCCCTGGCGTAGCCTGGAGGAGTGTTGCAGCCAACATCTGGAGTCCGGCTGTTTGAATGGGATCCTTTCTTACAGGGGCCTATCGGTCCAGCGAGCACCCTCAAGGCATGGGCCAACTGCTCTGCAGACCCACTGAAACAGGTAGGGGTAGCCAGGGGGAGTGGAGAGATAGGGGTAGGCAGGGGGAGTGGAGAGGAAGGGGTAGGCAGGGGGAGTGGAGAGGAAGGGGTAGGCAGGGGGAGTGGAGAGGTAGGGGTATTCAGGGGGAGTGGAGAGGTATGGGTAGACAGGGGGAGTGGAGAGGTAGGGGTAGGCAGGGGGAGTGGAGAGTGGAGAGGTAGTGGTAGGCAGGGGGAGTGGAGAGGTAGGGGTAGGCAGGGGGAGTGGGGGGTAGGGGTAGGCAGCGGGAGTGGAGAGTTAGGGGTAGGCAGGGGGAGTGGAGAGTGGAGAGGTAGAGGTAGGTAGGGGGAGTGGAGAGGTAGGGGTAGGCAGGGGGAGTGGGGGTAGGGGTAGGCAGGTGGAGTGGAGAGGTAGGGGTAGGCAGGGGGAGTGGAGAGGTAGGGGTAGGCAGGGGGAGTGGAGAGGTAGGGGTAGGCAGGGGGAGTGGGGGGGGGTGGGCAGGGGGAGTGGAGAGGTAGGGTTATGCAGGGGGAGTGGGGGGGGGGGGTGGGCAGGGGGAGTGGAGAGGTAGGGGTAGGCAGGGGGAGTGGTGAGGTAGGGGTAGGCAGGGGGAGTGGAGAGGTAGGGGTAGGCAGGGGGAGTGGAGAGGTAGGGGTAGGCAGGGGGAGTGGGGGGGTAGGAGTAGGCAGGGGGAGTGGAGAGGTAGGGATAGGCAGGGGGAGTGGAGTGGAGAGATAGGGGTAGGCAGGGGGAGTGGGGGGGTAGGAGTAGGCAGGGGGAGTGGAGAGGTAGGGGTAGGCAGGGGGAGTGGGGGGGTATGGGGTAGGCAGGGGGAGTGGGGGGAGTGGGGGGGTAGGAGTAGGCAGGGGGAGTGGAGAGGTAGGGGTAGACAGGGGGAGTGGGGGGGTAGGAGTAGGCAGGGGGAGTGGGGGGTAGGGGTAGACAGGGCAAGGCAAGGAAAGGGGAAAGGAGAGGCAGTGTAAGACAGTGGGAATGGAGCTGGGCATTATGTGGGTTTTGGGGCAGAATCACCAAACATAGCATTTTAGCCTCACACCTTTGCACATGTTCTCCCCTCTCCTCAAGTTACAGTGCCTACAGAAATGATTCATACCCCTTGATTTATACCACATTTTGCTGGTTTACAGCATCAATTCAAAATGGGTTAAATCTATCTACACAATACCCATAATGACAAAGTGAAAACATGTTGTTAGATTTGTTTTGCAAATGTACTGAAAATTAAATACAACACTATGTAATTTACATAATATTCAACCCCCTGAGTCAATAGATGTTAGAATCACCTTTGGCAGCGATTACAGCTGTGTCTTTCTGGGTAAGTCTCTAAGAGCTATCCACACCTGGATTGTACAATATATATATTTTTAAATTGTGGTTGTTGATCATTGCTAGACAGTCATTTTCAAGTATTGCCTTAGATATTCAAGCTGATTTAAGTCAGAACTGTAACCAGACCACTCAGGAAGATTCAATGTCGTCGTCGTGGTAACCAATTCCAGTGTAGATTTGGCCTTGTGTTTAAGGTTATTGTCCTGCTGAAAAGTGAATTTTTCTCCCAGTGTCTGTTGGAAAGCTTTTGCCTGTGCTTAGCTCTATTCAGTTTATTTTTATCATAAAAAACTCCCTAGTCCTTGCCGATGACAAGCATACCCATAACATGATGCAGGCACCACCATGCTTTAAAACATGAAAACTGGTCCCCAGTGATGTGTTGTGTTTGTTTTGCCCCGAACATAACTCTTTGTATTCAAGACATTAAGTCTATTTCTTTGCTGAATGCACAGAATGCATGTTGGGGAATATTTGTATTATGTACAGGCTCTTTTCACTCTGTCATTTAGGTTAGTATTGTGGAGTGACTATAATGTTGTTGATCCATCCTCAGTTTTCTTCCATCACAGCCATTAAACTCTGTAAATATAATTCATTCATTAAAATGTATAAAAACATAATTCCACTTTGACATTATGGGGTATTGGGTGTACGCCAGTGACAGAAAATCTAAATGTAATTCATTTAGATTTAGGGGGGCAATGCATGTAGTCTGGGAAGCAATTTGATTAGCTGTTCAGGAGTCTTATGGCTTGGGGGTAGAAGCTGTTTTTTATAAGCCTCTTGGACCTAGACTTGGCATTCCGGTACTGCTTGCCATTCGGTAGCAGAGAGAACAGTCTATGGCTAGGGTGGCTGAAGTCTATGACAATTTTTAGGGCCTTCCTCTGACACCTCCTGGTACAGAGGTCCTGGATGGCAGGAAGCTTAGCCCCGTTGATGTACTGAGCCGTACGCACTACCCTCTGTAGTGCCTTGCGGTTGGAGGCCGAGCAGTTGCCATACCAGGCAGTGATGCAACCCGTCATGATGCTCTCGATGGTGCAGCTGTAAAACCTTTTAAGGATCTGAGGATCCATGCCAAATCTTTTCAGTCTCCTGAGGGGGAATAGGCTTTGTCGTGCCCTCTTCACAACTGTCTTAGTTGGCTTGGACCATGTTAGTTTGTTGGTGATGTGGACGCCAAGGAACTTGAAGCTCTCAACCTTCTCCACTACAGCCCCACCGATGAGAATGGGGGAGTGCTCGGTCCTCCTTTTCCTGTAGTCCACAATCATCTCCTTTGTCTTGATCACGTTGAGGGAGAGGTTATTTTCCTTGCACCACACGGTCAGGTCTCTGACCTCCTCCCTATAGGCTGTGCTTCCCTTTGTAGTCTGTAATAGTTTGCAAGCCCTGCCACATCTGACGAACATCAGAGCCGGTGTAGCACAATCCGATCTTAGCCCTGTATTGACGCTTTACCTGTTTGATTGTTCGTCGGAGGGCATAGCGGGATTTCTTATAAGCTTCAGGGTTAGAGTCCCACTCCTTGAAAGTGGCAGCTCTACCCTTTAGCTCAGTGTGAATGTTGCCTGTGATCCATGGCTTCTGGCTGTGCGTACAGTCACTGTGGAGACGACGTCCTTGACACACTTATTGATAAAGCCAGTGACTGATGTGGTATACTCCTCAATACCATCAGAAGAATTCCGGAACATATTCCAGTCTGTGCTAGTAAACAGTCCTGTAGTTTAGCATCTGCAATCAGGAGGATAGAGTTATGGTCAGATTTGCCAAATGGAGGGCGAGGGAGAGCACGTCTCTGTGTGGAGTAAAGGTGGTCTAGAATTTTTTTCCCTCTGGTTGCACAAGAAATGAAGTAAAACGGATTTAAGTTTCCCTGCATTAAAGTCCCCCACCCACTAGGAGCTCCGCCTCTGGATAAGCGTTTTCCTGTTTGCTTATTGCGGAATACAGCTCATTGAGTGTGGTTTTAGTGGCAGCCTCGGTCTGTGATGGTATGTAGACAGCTACGAAAAATACAGATGAAAAGGTAGATAGTGTGGTCTACAGCTTATCATGAGATACTCTACCTCAGGCGAGCAAAACCCTGAGACTTCCTTAGATATCGTGCACCAGCTGTTTTTTTACAAATATGCATAGGCCCTCGTATAGGCCCCCTGCCGATAGAGTGTATAACCCGCCAGACCTATGTTCTTAATGTCGTCGTTCAGCCACGACTCGGTGAAACATAAGAAATTACAGTTTTTAATGTCCCGTTGGTAGGATATACGTGCTTTCAGGTCATCCCTTTTATTTCCACCGATTGAACATTAGCTACAAGAACGGAAGGCAAGGGCAGATTAGCCACTCGTTGACTGATCTTCACAAGGCATCCTGATCTTATTCCACAAAACCTATGTTTCCTTTTCCAGCGAATCACGGGGATCTGGGTCTGGTCGGGTGTCCGTAGTATATCCCTCGTGTCCGACTCATTGAAGAATAACTCCTCGTCCAATTTTAGGTGAGTAATCCCAGCTCTTTTCAGTCATAAGAGACGGTAGCAGCAACATTATTTACAAAACAAGTTATGAACAACGCGAAAAAGCAAACAAAATAGCATGATTGGTTAAGAGCCGATAAGACAGCAGCGCCATCTCTGGCGCCATTTGGTCTGTTAGAGAAGAAAGTTATACAATCTCTAGCAGAAGGCTTACATGGGGTTATGGTATAACGCTGATCTCTAACAGAAGGCTGATACATGGGGTTATGGTATAACTCTGATCTCTAACAGAAGGCTGAGACATGGGGTTATGGTATAACTCTGATCTCTAGCAGAAGGCTGACATTGGGTTAAGGTATAACTCTGATCTCTAACAGAAGGCTGACATGGGGTTAAGGTATAACTCTGATCTCTAGCAGATGGCTGAGACACGGGGTTATGGTATAACTCTGATCTCTAGCAGAAGGCTGAGACACGGGGTTATGGTATAACTCTGATCTCTAGCAGAAGGCTGAGACACGGGGTTATGGTATAATGGTATTCCCACAGTCAAAATAAAATGTTCTTTGTGCATTTTAGTCGTATCCATAGTGATTTACTGTAGTGAGTACATACACTATCATACTTCTTCAAACTGGTTCTCCATGAGAATCAAACCCACAAACCTGGCAAGCACCATGCTCTACCAACTGAGCCACACAGCACACAACTCTCAGCACAGCATATCACAGCACAGCACAGCATATCACAGCATAACACAGCACATCACATCACAGCCCAGTACAGCATACCACAGCACAGCATAACACAGCACAGCACAAAACAGCAGATCACAGCACAGCATAGCAGATCACAGCCCAGCACAGCAGATCACAGCACAGTACAGCAGATCACAGACAAGCACAGCAGATCACAGCACAGCACAACAGATCACAGCCCAGCACAGCAGAACACAGCACTTCACACCACAGCACAGCAGATCACAGCATTTCACACCACAGCACAGCACAGCATATCATAGTAGAACACTGTCTCCATGCAGAGGCTTTGAACTAGCAGGAGGTCAGGTTGGCTTCTCAAAACTTAAAAAGCTTGAAATTAGTTGTTTTTATTGTCTGTTTCTATATCTTGTCCCATGCGACAAATCCTATCCTGCTTCCTCCTTATTCTCAGAATCCATGTAATATTTGTCCTATTCACTATGGGGCTGGATCAGACTTAGTACATCTTTCAGTACTTTCAGTACTTTCAGTACATCTCTCCTGCGAATGCCTTTCCTGCGCACAGTTTTTGGTATTCAGACTTGCCTTATTCAGTCATGTAATATGCTCTGAATAAAATTAATTCAACCACTGAAAACGCTCCCACTGGCTGGTCAACATATGTTCAATAGGTTTTTCAGTACATTTATCTTAAGCCATCAATCAAATGTATTTATAAAACCTTACATCAGCTGATGTCACAAAGGGCTGTACAGAAACGCAGCCTAAAACCCCAAACAGCAAGCAATGCAGGTGTAGAAGCACGATGGCTAGGAAACACTCCCTAGAAAGGCCAGAATCTAGGAAGAAACCTAGTGAGGAACCAGGCTTTGAGGGGTGGCCAGTCCTCTTCTAGCTGTGCCGGGTGGAGATCATAACAGAACATGGCCAAGATGTTCAAATGTTCATAAATGACCAGCAGGGTCAAATAATAATAATCACAGTGGTTGTAGAGGGTGCAACAGGTCAACACCTCAGGAGTAAATGTCAGTTGGCTTTTCATAGCCGATCATTCAGAGTATCTCTACCGCTCATATTGTTGAGCTAGCTATTGTTCTCAGTTTAAAATGATACCAGTAGATAATGTATACCGTATGAGGCTAACGGTTTTATAAGACAGATTTTCTACATGATTTCTCTGACATAAAATTGTTTAGTACAAATCCAACCCTTGTATTCTAGGTACTGTACTATACAGGGAAGTAAGGTGCTGACAGTCTATAAAGGAAAGGGATTTACCTAATCAGTTGTACAACTGAATGCCTTCAACTGAAATGTGTCTTCCGCATTTAACCCAACCTCTGAATCAGAGAGGTGCAGCGGTGTGCCTTAATCAACATCCACGTCTTCAGCACCCAGGGAACAGTGGGTTAACTGCCTTGCTCAGGTGCAGAATGTCTGATTTTTACTTTGTCAGCTCGGGGATTCAATCCAGCTACCTTTTGGTTACTGGCCCAACTCTCTAACCACTAGGCTACCTGCCGCCCCACAGGCTAATTCAAAATGTCAAAAAGCAACATAGTGGGACATGGGGAGCATTCTAATTCTCCCTGGTTTATTTGCTGAGAATGATTTTAAAACACAGAGACAAAATCAGAAGGTCAATGGCATGGAGGATCTCCACCCCAAACGAATAGCTGGGTGAATATCATGCTGTTCTCATGCTAAAGTTCAGGATACGCGTAGAGAGAAAAGTGCATGAAAAAGGGAATTCCGCTCCATTTAAGTTCACATAACTCGGATCGGAATTCAGCCCATTGTGATTACATTTATGGAACAGAAATGACACATTCAATTCAAATCCTTCCAAGTAGATGATCCACTCATCTATAGAGCACATGCATCCCGGGCCTCAGCATAATTGCTGTTGGTTTGTGTTTGGTGAATGGACAGGGGTACAGGACTGGACCTGGGTTCAAATGCTATTTGAAATATTTATAATAATAATTTATTTATAATAATATATAATACTATTTGAACCCAGGTCTGGACAGGACAGTGCCTGGCTTATAACCTACACTAGGCCTGGAGAAAAGGAGCTGATCCGCCCTTCCATCCACACCCAGCCCTATTAAAGCCACTGTGGACCAGTCTTCCTGCTGTCCTATCTGATCGATGTTGACTGGGGGTCACCTAAGCCTGTAGCAGCCAGGGGACCAGGGAATTGCAGTGTTTGTGTTTGTGGTGTGTGGTGGTACACACAGGGGGCTAAACGTTTACATGCATTAATTTGACTTCATTTGACTTCATTAGACTGGTGGCCCAGGCTGAGGTACAGACCATATTGACCCAGAGCCCATTGACAGACTGCGCCCTATGTTAACCGCCTTTCTCCCCAGAGCTAGAGATAGCTCAGAGGTTAGGAGGAAACCAAGAGGCTGTTTGGGTAAACTTTAGTGTTGCGTTGCCACATTCCAAAGTCTAATTTTCACTCAGCTTTTGTTTATTTCCAAACGAACATGAGAAAGCCGGAAATCAAGGTTCTGTGTGATGACTCTGAGGGTTTCAACAGGGAAATCAGGTAAACACTCAGACTGGGTGGGTAGTTAACACAGCTGACTGTTATGCAGGAGTTGGATGGTGATGTTGTGCCTCTATTGACGTTATTGGACTGACTGACACTGGCTGGCTGGCTGGCTGGCTGGCTGACTGGCTGGCTGGCTGGCTGGATGACTGACTGACTGACTGACTGACTGGCTAGCTGGCTGGCTGGCTGGCTGGCTGGCTGGCTGGCTGGCTGGCTGGCTGGCTGGATGACTGACTGACTGACTGACTGACTGACTGACTGACGGACTGACTGACTGACTGACTGGCTGGCTGGCTGGCTGGCTGGATGACTCACTGACTGACTGACTGACTGACTGGCTGGCTGGCTAGTTGGCTGGCTGGCTGGATGACCGGCTGACTGACTGACTGACTGACTGACTGGCTGGCTGGCTGGCTGGCTGGCTGGATGACTCACTGACTGACTGACTGACTGACTGGCTGGCTGGCTAGTTGGCTGGCTGGCTGGATGACTGACTGACTGACTGGCTGGCTGGCTGGCTGGATGATTGGCTGACTGACTGGCTGGCTGGCTGGCTGGCTAGCTGGCTGGCTGACTGGCTGGCTGGCTGGATGACTGGCTGGCTGGCTGGCTGGTTGGATGACTGGCTGACTGACTGACTAGCTGGCTGGCTGACTGGATGACTGACTGACTGACTGACTGACACTGGCTGGCTGGCTGGCTAGCTGGCTGGCTGGCTAGCTGGCTGGCTGACTGGATGACTGACTGACTGACTGACACTGGCTGGCTGGCTGGCTGGATGGCTGGCTGGCTAGCTGGCTGGCATGCTGGCTGGCTGACTGGCTGGCTGGCTGACTGTCTGTGGTGGAAAGGACACAGATCTGGCTGGAAGGTGAAACACCTGGGTGTTACTGTAGAGCTGCTGTGTCCCTCTACTAGTACTTTCTCACTCAGATTGGATCTCTCTCTCTCTCTCTCTCTCTCTCTCTCTCTCTCTCTCCTTCTCTCTCTCTCTCTCTCTCTCTCTCTCTCGCTCTCTCTCGCTCTTTCTATCTTTCTCTTTCTGTCTCCCTCTGTCTCTCTCACCCTTAAAAGCAATACAGCTTTTTAGTAATCACGAATTGGAATGTGCTTGTGTGATTGTGTGTATGTTTTGAAATTAAGGTTAACCGGCCTAGGGGGCAGGGTAGTTTAGGGTAACTGATTGTAGTGTGTGTGTGTGTGTGTGTGTGTGTGTGTGTGTGTGTGTGTGTGTGTGTGTGTGTGTGTGTGTGTGTGTGTGTGTGTGTGTGTGTGCGAGAGAGAGAGAGAGTAGAATGTATCTTAATCTGAAAGAACAGAGGAGAGAGCAGACAGTGAGAAATGACTGATTGTTTGTACGTGCCTGTGTGCAATTCACTGCCTGATAATGTGTGTATGGGTGTTAGTGTGCATGGCTGCCTCAGCGTGTGTGGTCAGTTGAATGACTGGTGGGAACAATATTGACTATTTGTAGGTAACTTTTGGCGCCCCACAAAACTGTCCTGTTAGAAACACACACACACACACACACACACACACACACACACACACACACACACACACACACACACACACACACACACACACACACACACGCACACACACACACACACACACACACACACACACACACACACACACACACACACACACACACACACACACACACACACACACACACACACACACACACACACACACACACACACACACACACACACACACACACCTGTAGGGCAGCTGCATCCCTCAGGAAACACATTCTCTCTCAATTCAATGAAAGAGGCTTTACTGGTATGGGAAACAAATGTTTCATTGCAAACGCAAGTGAAATGGATAAATAGAAGTGAAATAATCAATAAAAAGTTAACAGTAAATATTACACTCACACAAGTTCCAAAAGAATAAAGACTTTTCAAATGTCATATTTTGTCTATATACGGCGTTGTAGCGATGTGGAAATAGTTAACGTCTCTCTCAATTAAATTAAATTAAGGGCTTTATTGGCATGGGAAACATATGTTGACATTGCCAAGCAAGTGAAGTAGATAATAAACAAAAGTGAAATAAGAAATACAATTGGTCGGGGAGGTAGGGAGGTTGGTGGGGAGGGGTAGGGAGGTTGGTCGGGGAGAGAGGGAGGTTGGTGGGGAGGGGTAGGGAGGTTGGTCGGGGAGAGAGGGAGGTTGGTGGGGAGGGGTAGGGAGGTTGGTCGGGGAGAGAGGGAGGTTGGCATTTTAGCTAACACTTCCCCAAACCCTTTTCCTAACCTTAACATAATTATCCTAACCTTGACATAATTCACCTGTCTCGTAGCTCTAAGGACAATTCCTTCGACCTCATGGCTCGATTTGTGCTCTGACATGCACTGTCAACTGTGGGACCTTATTTAGACAGGTTTTCCAAATCATGTCCAATCAATAGAATTTACCACAGGTGGACTCCAATCAAGTTGTACAAACATCTCAAGGATGATCAATGGAAACAGGAGGCACTTGAGCTCAATTTTGAGTCTCCTAGCAAAGGGTCTGAATACTTATGTAAATCAGGTATTTATTTTTTATTTTTTTACAAAATTGGCACAAAAAAACAAACCGTTTTTGCTTTGTCATTATGGGGTATTGCGTGTTTTAAATCCATTTTAGATTAAGGCTGTGATGTAACAAAATGTGGGAAAAGTTAAGGTGTCTGAATCATTTCCGAATGCTCTGTATATATATTATATATACCGTGACCGTCTAGCAATCCAGAGGTTGAGTATTTGAGTCACATCAGGGACAACTGTATAATTTTTAGCTAACACCCCAAACCCTTTTCCTAACCTTAATCTAATTCTCCTAACATTTTACCTAAACTATCCTAACCTTTGTCGTTAATTCTCCTAACCACATCCTAATTCTCCTTTGTTGTTCCCACGACACAAAAGCAATCTGGTCTCAGAGAAAGACACATATTACTACACGTCCTCCAAGATGTATGGTAAGTTACATCATCCAATGTGTATGCTATTGTACATCCGGGGAAAACGAATGAATGAATGAAATAGTCCCAAAAGTGCAGGCCCCGTCAATTTTGCACGCTGGGTATGCTCAAGCCTCAAATAACATTTGAACCCAGGTCTAGCTGTTCTTCACTCACTCCTCTCACCCTCTCCTCACCCCCTGTCCTGTAGTTAAAACCTGGAGTGCTATGTGTCGCCAGTGGCGATTTTAGCATGTAAATCTTGGTTGGGCATGCCAGCAAAACCATTACACAACGCTAAACAATACATGAATTGCACTATAACTGTGACAAACGGTTCCCAGGAACTGTTAGGGCCTACATACTGTAAAGCTGTCCCAACAGCAGAGATTTATTTTCAGCACCATGGAGTGAATCCTTACCACCGCTACACCTGGTTATCAGCGTAGCCTTGTCTGGCAGCGAAACAATTAATTTAACTTCATTTACTGCCTTTAAAAAAAACCTAGCTGAAATGGTGACTTGCTTAAACAAATGTGGTTTCTACTGACAATTGAGATGTACAAACTATGGAATAAAGGGAATGACAAGCGGATATGAGGCAATCTGAAATTTCGATTACGACATTAATGAGAGCGCCTCCCGAGTGGCGCAGCGGTCTAAGGTACTGCAGTGATTGAGGCGTCACTACAGACCCAGGTTCGATCCCAGGCTGTGTCACAACCGGCAGTGACCGGGAGTCCCGTAGGGCGGTGCACAATTGGCCCAGAGTTGTCCAGGTTAAGGGAGGGTTTTGCCAGGGGGGGCTTTACTTGGCTCATCGCGCTCTAGCGACCTCTTGTGGCAGGCTGGGCTCCTGCAGGGTGACTTCAGTTGTCAGTTGGACGGTGTTTTCTCTGACACATTGGTGTGGTTGGCTTCCGGGTTAAGCGAGTGTTAAAAACCTCTAAGGATCCGCCCCTTTTTTCAATTTTCGCCTAAAATGACATACCCAAGTCTAACTGCCTGTAGCTCAGGCCCTAAAGCAAGGACATCGATAATGTCAAAAGCTACACTGAAAACAAGACAGCCCTAACAATCATTTTTATCATCAATTACTCTCAGCCAATCATCAGTCATTTGTGTAAGTGCTGTGCTTGTTGAGTGTCCTTCCCTATAAGCATGCTGAAATGCTGTTGTCAATTTGCTTATCCTGAAATAGCATTGTATCTGGTCAAACACCATTTTTTCCAGAAGTTTACTAAGGGTTGGTAAAAGGCTGATCGCAATGTGAGCCAGTAAAGGGGGTTTAACTATTCTTGGGTAGCGGAATGACTTTTGCTTCCCTCCAAGCCTGGGCGCAAACACATTCTAGTAGTCTTACATTTAAAATATGGGAAATAGGAGTGTCAATATCATCCGCTATTATCCTCATTTTTCATCCAAGTTGTCAGACCCCGGTGGCTTGTCATTGTTGATAGACAGCAATCATTTTTTTCACTTCTTCCACACTCACTACGGAATTCAAAAATCCAATGCTTGTTTTTCATAATTTGGTCAGATATACTTGGATGTGTATGGTAGTGTCAGCGTTTGTTGCTGGCATGTCATGCCTAAGTTTGCTAATCTTGCGAATGAAAAAGTAATTAAATTAGTTGGCAATATCAGTTGGTCTTGGGATGAAGGAGCCATCTGATTCAATGAATGATGGAGCTGAGGCTGGCTTTTTTCCCCAAAATTTAATTTAAGGTGCTCAAAGCTTTTTACTATCATTCTATTTTTATTTTGTCTTTGTTTCATATGTGCAGTTTATTTTTATTTTTATTCAGTTTAGTCACATGACTTCTCAATTTGTAGACCTAGACATCTTAAGATGAATGCACTAATGTACAGTACCAGTCAAAAGTTTGGACACACCTACTCATTCAAGGGTTTTTCTTTATTTTTACTATTTTCTAAATTTGTAGAATAATGGTGAAAACATCAAAACTATAAAATAACACATATGGAATTATGTAGTAAATCAAAATGTATTTTATATTTTAGATTCTTTGAAGTAGCCACCCTTTGATTGATAACAGTTTTGAACACTCTTGTACGTGCTAAAGGACTAAAATGTAAACATGTAACCTAAGCTGACTCAAAGAAAAAACAGATAGTCCCCTGCCCTTTGAGCCGTTTTAGCTTGGACCAAGCTTAGTCACTTACACTGCAACAAACCCCAAGAGAGCACTCTCTCTCACTTCACCTCTTTCTCCCTCTCCACCTTTTTACCTCCTGCCCTCTTTACCTCTCCACCTCTCTACCTCTCTCTCCCATCTCCACCTCTTACCTCTCCACCTATCGCTCCCTCTCCATCTGTCTCTCCCTCTCCACCTCTCTCTCCCTCTCCATTCTGTTAACTCTCCAGCTCTCTCTCTCCACCTATCTCTACCTCTCCACCTCTTACCTCTCCACTTCTTTACCTCTCCACCTCTCTCTCCCTCTCCATTCTGTTAACTCTCCAGCTCTCTCTCTCCACCTATCTCTCCCTCTCCACCTCTTACCTCTCCACTTCTTTACCTCTCCACCTATCTCTCTCTCTCCACCTATCTCTCTCTCTCCACCTATCTCTCCCTCTCCACCTCTTACCTCTTCACTTCTTTACCTCTCCACCTATCTCTCTCTCTCCACCTCTCTCTCTCTCTCCACCTCTTACCTCTCCACTTCTTTACCTCTCCACCTATCTCTCTCTCTCCACCTCTTACCTCTCCACTTCTTTACCTCTCCACCTATCTCTCCCTCTCCACCTCTTACCTCTTCACTTCTTTACCTCTCCACCTATCTCTCTCTCTCCACCTATCTCTCCCTCTCCACCTCTTACCTCTCCACTTCTTTACCTCTCCACCTATCTCTCTCTCTCCACCTATCTCTCTCTCCACCTATCTCTCCCTCTCCACCTCTTACCTCTTCACTTCTTTACCTCTCCACCTATCTCTCTCTCTCCACCTCTCTCCCTCTCCACTTCTTTACCTCTCCACCTCTTGCTCCCTCTCTCCACCTCTCTCTCCCTGTCCCCCTCTCTACCTCTCCACTTCTCTCTCCCTGTCCCCCTCTCTACCTCTTCACCTCTCTCTCCTTCTTCACCCCTCTCTCCCTGCCCCCTCTCTACCCCTCCATCTTTCTCTCATTCTTAACCTCTCTCTCCCTGGCCCCCTCTCTACCTCTCCACCTCTCTCTCCCTCTCCACCTCTTACCTCTCCCCTCCCTCCTCACCTCTCCGTCTCCACCTCTCTCTCCCTCTCCACCTCTCTCTCCACCTCTCTCTCTCTCTACCTCTTACCTCTCCACTTCTTTACCTCTCCACCTCTCTACCTCTTTCTATCTCTCCACCTCTCTCCTTCTCCATCTCTCTCTCCCTCTCCACCTCTCTCTCTCTCCACCTCTTACCTCTCCACTTCTTTACCTCTCCACCTCTCTCCCTCCCTCTCCCTCTCCCCCTCCCTCTCCATCTCTCTCTCCCTCTCCACCTCTCTCCCTCCCCACCTCTCTCTCTCTCCACCTCTTACCTCTCCACTTCTTTACCTCTCCACCTCTCTACCTCTTTCTCTCTCTACACCTCTCTCTCCCTGTCCCCCTCTCTACCTCTCCATCTCTCTCTCCTTCTCCACCTCTCTCTCTTTCTTCACCTCCTCTCTCTCTCTCTCTCCACCTCTCTCTCCCTCTCCACTTCTTTCCCTCTCCACCTCTTTCTCCCTCTCCACCTATCTTTCCCTCTCCACCTCTCTCCCTCCCTCTCCTTCTCCAACTCTCTCTCCCTCTCCACTTGAACACATACACAGAGAGAGATTGGCCAGTGTTGTTATGGTATACTGAGTCAGCCCCAGGATATATGTGTGTGTGTGTGTGTGTGTGTGCGTGTGTGCGTGCGTGTAAGGCAGTACCGTACACAGATGCCAGCTCTCCTCTGATCCAAGTCCTATTAAAGCCGAGCCAATCAAACAGCTTCGTACTGACGCTAGGACCAATCAACAGAGCACCTTTTACAAACAGCCCTTTGTTCCCCCGAACCACAAACAGCTGGGAACTATTATCTACAGGACACAGAAAGCACTGGCTTATTTGCCAGATAGTCCATTATGGTGCCTGGCTGAAACTGTAGCCCTGCTGGGGGCTGTAAATGATCCCCTTCACTACCTTGTTTTATCCTCTGTCACAGTCTCTCCTTTCTAGCTTTTACTCCCAGCCTCGGCCCGTATCCACAAAGCAGTTCAAAGTAGGAGTGCTGATCTAGGATCTGTCGATATAATCTTTTTAATTATGATCAAAAAGGCTAAATTGTTCCTAGATCAACACTCCAAGCTTTCACTCCCAGCCTGATTTAATACTGCTGTAGTGTAACCAACTCTACTATGGTTGTCAAGCAATACAAAGGACAAACACACAAAGGAGTTGACTAAAGCACGGACAGACTGGACCACCAGGCTACTTCACTTCCTCTCTGGCCTGGGAGAGACAGCATCCCCTCCTCTGGGACTGGGAGAGACAGCATCCCCTCCTCTGGGACTGGGAGAGACAGCATCCCCTCCTCTGGGCCTGGGAGAGACAGCATCCCCTCCTCTGGGACTGGGAGAGACAGCATCCCCTCCTCTGGGCCTGGGAGAGACAGCATCCCCTCCTCTGGGCCTGGGAGAGACAGCATCCCCTCCTCTGGGACTGGGAGAGACAGCATCCCCTCCTCTGGGCCTGGGAGAGACAGCATCCCATCCTCTGGGCCTGGGAGAGACAGCATCCCCTCTTCTCCTCTGGGCCTGGGAGAGACAGCATCCCCTCCTCTGGGCCTGGGAGAGACAGCATCCCCTCTCCTCCTCTGGGCCTGGGAGAGACAGCATCCCCTCCTCTGGGACTGGGAGAGACAGCATCCCCTCCTCTAGGACTGGGAGAGACAGCATCCCCTCCTCTGGGCCTGGGAGAGACAGCATCCCCTCCTCTGGGACTGGGAGAGACAGCATCCCCTCCTCTGGGCCTGGGGGAGACAGCATCCCCTCCTCTTGGCCTGAGAGAGACAGCATCCCCTTCTCTGGGCCTAAGAGAGACAGCATCCCCTCCTCTGGGCCTGGGAGAGACAGCACTCCCCCCTCCTCTGGGCCTGGGAGAGACAGCACTCCCCCCCCTCCTCCTCTGGGCCTGGAAGAGATGGAAGAGATGTCCCACTCTCCAGCCCCCCTCTCACCACCCTCCCTGCTGCAGGCCTGAGGAGTGAGAAGAGTTGGGAGCCGAGGATGAGCACTTTTTGTGTGCGTGTGTGTGTGCGTGTGCATGTGCTTGTGTGTGTGTGTCAATTAATGGTTCGGGACCACAGCTCCAGGTTTCTACAGGCCTGTCATTCATATGTGCCGGCTGGTCAACACACACACAGTTATCAACCGAGGGGGAGTGTTTTGTGTCGCACACCAACGGGCAGCGTGTGCTATGTAACGTCCTCTTTAGTGGAGCTGACTTCCTGGACACTGGGGATAGGGCGTGACACACAATGGAACTGACAGGAAGAGGCCATCATGGAGATAACAGTAACAGATTGAGGAAGGGATCCAATGTGGGAAATAAGAGACGTGTGAAACTGCTGAGCATGGTAAGCACTGGAGTGTGAGGCTTTGTCTCAGTTCATTCCCATAGTGCAGGACCACACCATGCAGGCATTTTCTCCCCACACACACACACACACGCACACACACACACACACACACATGCACGCACACACACACACACGCACGAACGCACGCACACGCACGCACACACACACACACACGCACACACGCACACACGCACGCACACACACGCACGCACACGCACGCACACGCGCACGCACGCACACGCACGCGCACGCACGCACACACACACACACACACACACACACACACACACACACACACGCAGCAGCAGCACAGCTAGAGACAGAGAGTCGGAGCCAGAAGTCATAATGGGAATCAGAGAGCAGGAGAGAGGAAGGGAGGAAGGTGAATAGTTGCGCTTTCAACTTTTGTTCCAATTGAGCTCGAAGGGCTAAAGAGTTGGAAAAGGGCGGAGGGAGGGGGACAAAAGGCCCATTGTAAAGGGGCAAAAGTTACCCTGGAAAAAAGGAAGAGTGAAAATAAAGAAAGTCACAACTGGCTGGTCCCCTGGCCCTACGGAACTGTGGAAAGGAGAGCAGCCACACATGACAGATGGCTATTGTTCTAGCCATCAGATTGATCTCTCTAACAGGCTCCTATCACCAGATTGATCTCTCTACCAGGCTCCTACCATCAGCCTCCTCTCTCTTTGCCTCCTGGTCAGCATTGGTCAATGAGACAGCATCCCCTCCTCTAGGCCTGGGAGAGACAGCACCCCCTCCTCTGGGCCTGGAAGAGACTGCATCCCCTCCTCTGGGCCTAGGAGAGACAGCACCTCCCCCCCTCCTCTGGGCCTAGGAGAGACAGCACTCCCCCCCCCCTCCTCTGGGCCTAGGAGAGACAGCACTCCCCCCCCCTCTCACCACCCTCCCTGCTGCAGGACTGAGGAGTGAGGAGAGTTGGGAGCCGAGGATGAGCTCTTTGTGTGTGTGTGTGTGTGTGTGTGTCAACAGCACTTCAGCATGCTTATAGGGAAGGACACTCAACAAGCACAGCACTTACACAAATGACTGATGATTGGCTGAGAGTAATTGATGATAAAAATGATTGTTAGGGCTGTCTTGTTTTCAGTGTAGCTTTTGACATTATCGATGTCCTTGCTTTAGGGCCTGAGCTACAGGCAGTTAGACTTGGGTATGTCATTTTAGGCGAAAATTGAAAAAAGGGGCGGTTCCTTATAGGTTTTTAACACTCGCTTAACCCGGAAGCCAACCACACCAATGTGTCAGAGAAAACACCGTCCAACTGACAACCGAAGTCACCCTGCAGGAGCCCAGCCCGCCACAAGAGGTCGCTAGATGAGCCAAGTAAAGCCCCCCCTGGCAAAACCCTCCCTTAACCTGGACAACTCTGGGCCAATTGTGCACCGCCCTACGGGACTCCCGGTCACTGCCGGTTGTGACACAGCCTGGGATCGAACCTGGGTCTGTAGTGACGCCTCAAGCACTGCAGTACCTTAGACCGCTGCGCCACTCGGGAGGCGCTCTCATTAATGTCGTAATCGAAATTTCAGATTGCCTCATATCCGCTTGTTATTCCCTTTATTCCATAGTTTGTACATCTCAATTGTCAGTAGAAACCACATTTGTTTAAGCAAGTCGCCATTTCAGCTAGGTTTTTTTTAAAGGCAGTAAATGAAGTTAAATTAATTGTTTCGCTGCCAGACAAGGCTACGCTGATAACCAGGTGTAGCGGTGGTAAGGATTCACTCCATGGTGCTGAAAATAAATCTCTGCTGTTGGGACAGCTTTACAGTATGTAGGCCCTAACAGTTCCTGGGAACCGTTTGTCACAGTTATAGTGCAATTCATGTATTGTTTAGCGTTGTGTAATGGTTTTGTTGGCATGCCCAACCAAGATTTACATGCTAAAATCGCCACTGGCGACACATAGCACTCCAGGTTTTAACTACAGGACAGGGGGTGAGGAGAGGGTGAGAGGAGTGAGTGAAGAACAGCTAGACCTGGGTTCAAATGTTATTTGAGGCTTGAGCATACCCAGCGTGCAAAATTGACGGGGCCTGCACTTTTGGGACTATTTCATTCATTCATTCGTTTTCCCCGGATGTACAATAGCATACACATTGGATGATGTAACTTACCATACATCTTGGAGGACGTGTAGTAATATGTGTCTTTCTCTGAGACCAGATTGCTTTTGTGTCGTGGGAACAACAAAGGAGAATTAGGATGTGGTTAGGAGAATTAACGACAAAGGTTAGGATAGTTTAGGTAAAATGTTAGGAGAATTAGATTAAGGTTAGGAAAAGGGTTTGGGGTGTTAGCTAAAAATTATACAGTTGTCCCTGATGTGACTCAAATACTCAACCTCTGGATTGCTAGACGGTCACGGTATATATAATATATATACAGAGCATTCGGAAATGATTCAGACACCTTAACTTTTTCCACATTTTGTTACATCACAGCCTTAATCTAAAATGGATTTAAAACACACAATACCCCATAATGACAAAGCAAAAACGGTTTGTTTTTTTGTGCCAATTTTGTAAAAAAATAAAAAATAAATACCTGATTTACATAAGTATTCAGACCCTTTGCTAGGAGACTCAAAATTGAGCTCAAGTGCCTCCTGTTTCCATTGATCATCCTTGAGATGTTTGTACAACTTGATTGGAGTCCACCTGTGGTAAATTCTATTGATTGGACATGATTTGGAAAGGCACACACCTGTCTAAATAAGGTCCCACAGTTGACAGTGCATGTCAGAGCACAAATCGAGCCATGAGGTCGAAGGAATTGTCCTTAGAGCTACGAGACAGGTGAATTATGTCAAGGTTAGGATAATTATGTTAAGGTTAGGAAAAGGGTTTGGGGAAGTGTTAGCTAAAATGCCAACCTCCCTCTCTCCCCGACCAACCTCCCTACCCCTCCCCACCAACCTCCCTACCTCCCCGACCAACCTCCCTACCCCTCCCCACCAACCTCCCTACCTCCCCGACCAACCTCCCTACCCCTCCCCACCAACCTCCCTACCCCTCCCCACCAACCTCCCTCTCTCCCCGACCAACCTCCCTACCCCTCCCCACCAACCTCCCTCTCTCCCCGACCAACCTCCCTACCCCTCCCCACCAACCTCCCTACCTCCCCGACCAATTGTATTTCTTATTTCACTTTTGTTTATTATCTACTTCACTTGCTTGGCAATGTCAACATATGTTTCCCATGCCAATAAAGCCCTTAATTTAATTTAATTGAGAGAGACGTTAACTATTTCCACATCGCTACAACGCCGTATATAGACAAAATATGACATTTGAAAAGTCTTTATTCTTTTGGAACTTGTGTGAGTGTAATATTTACTGTTAACTTTTTATTGATTATTTCACTTCTATTTATCCATTTCACTTGCGTTTGCAATGAAACATTTGTTTCCCATACCAGTAAAGCCTCTTTCATTGAATTGAGAGAGAATGTGTTTCCTGAGGGATGCAGCTGCCCTACAGGTGTGTGTGTGTGTGTGTGTGTGTGTGTGTGTGTGTGTGTGTGTGTGTGTGTGTGTGTGTGTGTGTGTGTGTGTGTGTGTGCGTGTGTGTGTGTGTGGTGTGAAATTGCAAGAGGTTGTTTCACTGTTGGCCAAAATGCAAAAATCAATTCCAGTGCGTTTTTGATGGTATGTTTCTCTCTGGATACTCTTTCATTTGTTTAACTGCAGGACATGGATCTACTGAAATCCAGCTAGATCGTCAATCAAGACTAGATTCTTTGCACCTATCAGGGAAAATAACTCCTACTTTTTATTATTATTATGTTATTTATTTTACCTTTATTTAACCAGGTAGGCCAGTTGAGAACACCTTTTTTTATCCAGGTAGGCCAGTTGAGAACAAGTTCTCATTTACAATTGCAACCTGGCCAAGATAAAGCAAAGCAGTTCGACAGATACAACGACACAGAGTTACACATGGAGTAAAACAAACATACAGTCAATAATACAGTAGAAAAATAAGTCTATATACGATGTGAGCAAATGAGGTGAGATAAGGCCATGGTGGCGAAGTAAACACAATATAGCAAGTAAAACATTGGAGTGGTAGATTTGCAGTGGAAGAATGTGTAAAGTAGAGATAGAAATAATGGGGTGCAAAGGATTAAAATAAATAAATAAATACAGTAGGGAAAGAGGTAGTTGTTTGGGCTAAATTATAGGTGGGCTATGTACAGGTGCAGTAATCTGCGAGCTGTTCTGACAGCTAGTGCTTAAAGCTAGTGAGGGAGATAAGTGTTTCCAGTTTCAGAGATTTTTGTACTTCGTTCCAGTCATTGGCAGCAGAGAACTGGAAGAAGAGGCGGCCAAAAGAAGAATTGGTTTTGGGGGTGACCAGAGAGATATACCTGCTGGAGCACGTGCTACAGGTGGGTGCTGCTATGGTGACCAGCGAGCTGAGATAAGGGGGGACTTTACCTAGCAGGGTCTTGTAGATGACCTGGAGCCAGTGGGTTTGGCGACGAGTATGAAGCGAGGACCAGCCAACGAGAGCGTGCAGGTCGCAGTGGTGGGTAGTATATGGGGCTTTGGTGACAAAACGGATGGCACTGTGATAGACTGCATCCAATTTATTGAGTAGGGTGTTGGAGGCTATTTTGTAAATTACATCTCCGAAGTCGAGGATCAGTAGGATGGTCAGTTTTACAAGGGTATGTTGGGCAGCATGAGTGAAGGATGCTTTGTTGCGAAATAGGAAGCCAATTCTAGATTTAACTTTGGATTGGATATGTTTGAGTCTGGAAGGAGAGTTTACAGTCTAACCAGACACCTAGGTATTTGTAGTTGTCCACATATTCTAAGTCAAAACTGTCCAGTGTAGTGATGTTGGAAGGGCGTGCAGGTGCAGGCAGCGATCGGTTGAAGAGCATGCATTTAGTTTTACTTGCATTTAAAAGCAATTGTAGGCCACGGAAGGAGAGTTGTATGGCATTGAAGCTCGTCTGGAGGGTTGTTAACACAGTGTCCAAAGAAGGGCCAGAAGTATACAGAATGGTGTCGTCTGCATAGAGGTGGATCAGAGACTCACCAGCAGCAAGAGCGTCATCATTGATGTATACAGAGAAGAGAGTCGGTCCAAGAATTGAACCCTGTGGCACCCCCATAGAGACTGCCAGAGGCCCGGACAACAGCCCTCCGATTTGACACACTGATCTCTATCAGAGAAGTAGTTGGTGAACTAGGCGCGGCAATCATTTGAGAAACCAAGGCTATCGAGTCTGCGAATGAGGATGTGGTGATTGACAGAGTCGAAAGCTTTGGCCAGGTCAATGAATACGGCTGCACAGTATTGTATCTTATCGATGGCGGTTAAGATATCGTTTAGGACCTTGAGCGTGGCTGAGGTGCACCCATGACCAGCTCTGAAAACAGATTGCATAGCAGAGAAGGTATGGTGGGATTCGAAATGGTCGGTAATCTGTTTGTTGACTTGGCTTTCGAAGACCTTAGAAAGCCAGGGTAGGATAGATATAGCAGTTTGGGTCAAGAGTGTCTCCCTCTTTGAAGAGGGGGATGACCGCAGCTGCTTTCCAATCAGCAGGCTAGTAATGGGAGTTGCAACAATTTCGGCAGATACGTTTAGAAAGAGAGGGTCCAGATTGACTAGCCCGGCTGATTTGTAGGGGTCCACATTTTGCAGCTCTTTCAGAACATCAGCTGACTGGATTTGGGAGAAGGAGAAATGGGGAAGGCTTGGGCGAGTGGGGGGTGCAGTGCTGTTGAACGGGGTAGGGGTAGCCAGGTGGAAAGCATGGCCAGCCGTAGAAAAATGCTTATTGAAATTCTCAATTATAGTGGATTATAGTGGTGACAGTGTTTCCTAGCCTCAGAGCAGTGGGCAGCTGGGAGGAGGTGCTCTTATTCTCCATGGACTTTACAGTGTCCCAGAACTTTTTTGAGTTTGTGATGCAGGAAGCAAATTTCTGCTTGAAAAGCTAGCCTTGGCTTTTCTAACTGCTGTGTATATTGGTTTCTAGCTTCCCTGAAAGGTTGCATATCATGGGGGCTGTTCGATGCTAATGTAGAACGCCACCGGATGTTTTTGTGTTAGTTAAGGGCAGTCAAGTCTGGAGACAACCAAGGGCTATATCTGTTCCTGGTTCTAAATGTCTTTAATGGGGCATGCTTATTTAAGATGATGAGGAAGGCATTTAAAAAAAATATCCAGGCATCCTCTACTGACGGGATGAGATCAATATCCTTCCAGGATACCCTGGCCAGGGCGATTAGAAAGGTCTGCTCGCTGAAGTGTTTCAGGGAGCGTTTGACAGTGATGAATGGAGGTCGTTTGACCGCTGACCCATTACCGATGCAAGCAAAGAGGCAGTGATCACTGAGATCTTGGTTGAAAACAGCAGAGGTTTATTTAGAGGGCAAGTTGGTTAGGATGATATCTATGAGGGTGCCCGGCTTTGGGGTGGTACCTGGTAGGTTCATTGATAATTTGTGTGAAATTGAGGGCATCAAGTTTAGATTGTGGATGGCTGGGGTGTTAAGCATCTTCCAGTTTAGGTCGCCTAGCAGCACGAGCTCTGAAGATAGATGTGGGGCAATCAGTTCACATATGGTGTCCAGAGCACAGCTGGGGGCAGAGGGTGGTCTATAGCAGGCGGCAATGGTGAGAGACTTGTTTTTAGAGAGGTGGATTTTTAAAAGTAGAAGTTCAAATTGTTTGGGTACAGACCTAGATAGTAGGACAGAACTCTGCAGGCTATCTTTGCAGTAGATTGCAACACCGCCCCCTTTGGCCATTCTATCTTGTCTGAAAATGTTGTAGTTAGGGATGGAGATTTGAGAATTGTTGTCTGAATCCTAAGCCAGGATTCAGACACGCAAAGAACATCCGGGTTGGCAGAGTGTGCTAAAGCAGTGAATAAAACAAACTTAGGGAGGAGGCTTCTATTGTTAACATGCATGAAACCAAGGCTATTACAGTTACAGAAGTCATCAAAAGAAAGCGCCTGGAGAATAGGAGTGGAGCTAGGCACTGCAGGGCCTGGATTCACCTCTACATCATCAGAGGAACAGAGGAGGAGTAGGATAAGAGTACGGCTAAAAGCTATGAGAATTGGTCGTCTAGGAAGTCCAGAGAGTAAAAGGAGGTTTCTGGGGGTGATAAAATAGCTTCAAGGTATAATGTACAGACAAAGGTATGGTAGGATGTGAATACAGTGGAGGTAAACCTAGGTATTGAGTGATGATGAGAGAGATATTGTCTCTAGAAACATCATTGAAACCAGGTGATGTCATCGCATGTGTGGGTGGTGGAACTGAAAGGTTGGATAAGGTATAATGAGCAGGGCTAGAGGCTCTACAGTGAAATAAACCATTAAACACCATCCAGAACAAGGCATATTGACATTAAGGAGAGGCATGCTTAGTCGAGTGATCATAAGGGTCCAGTGAGTAATGAGGTTGGTTGGGGTCACGGCGATTCAGACAGCTAGCCGGGCCATCGGTAGCAAGCTAGCATAGGATGGAGGTCTGTTTTTAGCCACCTCGTGCATTTCCGTCGGTAGATTAGTGTGGTTCTGTGTGGTAGAGGGGATTAATCCAATTGGCAAAATAGATATAGTTATAGTGACCCAAGAAAAAGTGTCCGATAGACTTATTCAGATAGCAGCCGATAAGACAGCTAACGATTAGCGGGCCGCAGATGGGCGTTCAGGTAACGTTGTGACGGAGCTGCCAGTTGGATAACTCCCTCGGGAAGATAACGTCGGTAGTCCAGTCGTGAAGGTCCAGTGGGGCTCCGCATCCGTCAGTAAAACGAGTCCGGATAGGTGATTGTAGCCCAGGAGTGGCTGATGAAACTCTTCAGCTGGCTAGCTCCGGAATAATTGATGTTTGCTCCGGGATAGACGTAAGCCAATAGTTACACGGATAGCAGCTAGCTGCGAGATCCAGGTGTAAATGTCCAGAGCTTGCTGTTGAAATCCGGGATATGGAGAGAAAAATAGGTCTGGTATGCTCTGGTCTGAGTCGCGTTGTACAAAACTGGCGATAGCTTTTCGAGCTAAAGGATAGCTGATAACCACAAACAGTGGTTAGCTGAATACTAACATTAGCCAGTAACCTGGCTAGCTTCTGGCTAGCTTCTGGTTAGCTTCTGGCTGGCTTCTGGTTGGCTTCTGGCTGGCTTCTGGCTGGCTTCTGGTTAGCTTCTGACTAGCTTCTATTGTGGATTTCAGATTTGAGGTAAGTAATACTTTATTTTTATTTTTATTGGTGAGGCCGGTTGCAGTAGAGTGTTTTGAAGTTGAGTTTTTGGAGAAAAAAAATATATAAAAGATATGCGAAGGCAGATGTAAATATATATATACACGGGACACGACAAGACAAGGACGTCTGACTGCTATGCCATCTTGGTAATGACAAGGTAATGACACTCATCTTGGTACTTTACACCGACAGACAGAGGGATTGATAGATAGATAGATAGGTAGAACAGAGCAGTAAAACTGGTCCTTGACGGTCCCCTCCGTCTGTCTTTGCCCTGGTTACCAGATCAACCAGACCCAACTCTGATTCAGAGAGGTTGGGTTAAATGCGAAAGACACATTTCAGTTGAAGGCATTCAGTTGTACAACCGACTAGGTCTCCCCTTTCCCATCTGTGATAACCCCAAAACCAATTATCCCCAATCACGTCCACCCTGCCTCTGTCCACCTCACAGCTGCAGGTCTGTATTAAACACACACACACACACACACACACACACACACACACACACACACACACACACACACACACACACACACACACACACACACACACACACACACACACACACATGTATATTAAAAACTGTCCCACAACACCTGAAATTAACCTAGGGTCCCCTACCATCTCCATTCCATTTTCTGTACTCTCTCTCTCCTCTCTCGCTCCCCCAATCTCTCCTCTCATCCCTCTCTCCTCTCACTCATATCTACTCTCTCTCTCCCCCTGTCTCCTCTCTCCCCACTCTCTTCTCTCTATCACCCCCATGTCCACGGCACTCGGCAGGACCAATGGCACAGGGTTGCTGGTTCATAGTCAATGGTCCACATCAATGTCCTCCTGGTCCCCAATCACGGGTATGAGTACCATAAAGAGACCCACAGCTGAGCATGGCCATTACACACACACACACACACACACACACACACACACACAACACACACACACACACACACACACACACACACACACACACACACACACACACACACACACACACACACACACACACACACACACACACACACACACACACACACACACACAGCCATCACAGAGAGCAGAAGCATTAGTACAGGCTGTAAAAGCTTCTCATGGTCTTCAAAGAGCCCTGAAGGTCAGCCAGCACAGAGCAGATTGGCTCAGTGTGTGTCAGGGGAGGGGTGGGGGGGTGGGGGGGGGGGGGGGGGGGGGTGCAGTCCAGCTGTGGTCGCCATCCCTTACTTACTCTGAGTGTGTGTGTGTGTGTGTGTGTGTGTGTGTGTGTGTGTGGTATCCCTAACCCTAATAGCAACCCTAACCCTTTTCAACTCTCTACTGCATCCCACAGTTCAGGGTTGATCTGACTTTATCTCAGAAACTGTGCATTGAACAACAAAAAATAAAATCATTATGATGAAATTCAAATAATTGAACCAACGTTGGTCAGTTCAGAAGAATAACCTACATTTTGGTCAGTCGCTCAATACACACACACACACACACACACACACACACACACACACACACACACACACACACACACACACACACACACACACACACACACACACACACACAGTGCTCTGCTGTCACTACAGAAGATGACCTTGGAGGTGCAGATGGCACAGTTCCCTGCAGGTCAAACAGTACTGAGCTGTCTGGACTCAGTGGGTTAGGTACTGGCTGAATGGACCAAGGAACGTTAGTATGGGGGGGGGGGGGGGGGGGATGCGCGCGCGTGTGTGTGTATGGAGTGGCCTTCATCATAATCATAGCTGTGCTCTTTGTCCCCCTGTGATACACAGAAGACAACCACCTTCTCTCTTTCTCTCCATCCCTCTCTTTCACGCTCTCTATCGCTCTGTCTCCAGTCCCTTTATGTACAGGCAAAATGGAGCAGAGCTGAATAGATAGACCGAGGAGAGAGATTGAATTGACTCTAATGTACATTGCAGAGTAGCAGCACCTATTGATGCATTGTGTCCGTTTTTCTCTAATGTTCAAGGCACCGGACAATGACTCAAGGTTGTGGCCCTTGTGTCTGTCTGTTGGCCTTGTTTGCCACCACTACAGCCTGTGAAAGGTAAAGGCCCTGAACCTCTGTAGCCAACAAAGACCTATTGTACCTAGTGGAGAGAAAGGGTTGTCTTGCCACGTAGTGGAGAGAAAGGGTTGTATTGCCACGTAGTGGAGAGAAAGGGTTATATTGCCACGTAGTGGAGAGAAAGGGTTGTATTGCCACGTAGTGGAGAGAAAGGGTTGTCTTGCCACGTAGTGGAGAGAAAGGGTTATATTGCCACGTAGTGGAGAGAAAGGGTTATATTGCCACGTAGTGGAGAGAAAGGGTTGTATTGCCACGCAGTGGAGAGAAAGGGTTGTATTGCCACGCAGTGGAGAGAAAGGGTTGTATTGCCACGTAGTGGAGAGCAAAGGTTGTATTGCCACGTAGTGGAGAGAAAGGGTTGTATTGCCATGTAGTGGAGAGAAAGGGTTGTATTGCCACGTAGTGGAGAGAAAGGGTTGTATTGCCACGTAGTGGAAAGAAAGGGTTGTATTGCCACGTAGTGGAGAGAAAGGGTTGTATTGCCACGTAGTGGAGAGAAAGGGTTGTATTGCCATGTAGTGGAGAGAAAGGGTTGTATTGCCACGTAGTGGAGAGAAAGGGTTGTATTGCTATGTAGTGGAGAGAAAGGGTTGTATTGCCACGTAGTGGAGATAAAGGGTTGTATTGCCACGCAGTGGAGAGAAAGGGTTGTATTGCCACGTAGTGGAGAGAAAGGGTTGTATTGCCACGTAGTGGAGAGAAAGGGTTGTATTGCCACGTAGTGGAGAGAAAGGGTTGTATTGCCACGTAGTGGAGAGAAAGGGTTGTATTGCCACGTAGTGGAGAGAAAGGGTTGTATTGCCACGTAGTGGAGAGAAAGGGTTGTATTGCCACATAGTGGAGAGAAAGGGTTGTATTGCCACGTAGTGGAGAGAAAGGGTTGTATTGCCACGTAGTGGAGAGAAAGGGTTGTATTGCCACGTAGTGGAGAGAAAGGGTTGTATTAACACGTAGTGGAGAGAAAGGGTTGTATTGCCACATAGTGGAGAGAAAGGGTTGTATTAACACGTAGTGGAGATAAAGGGTTGTATTGCCACATAGTGGAGAGAAAGGGTTGTATTGCCACGTAGTGGAGAGAAAGGGTTGTATTAACACGTAGTGGAGAGAAAGGGTTGTATTGCCACGTAGTGGAGAGAAAGGGTTGTAATTGCCACGTAACAAGAACAGACAGCACAGAACTCAATCAACATTCCCTGGGTTTTAAATTCATTTAATATGGAGAATACCTTTTATGTTGTAACTCCCTACGGTTCTCTCTCCCTCTCAAATGGCACCCTATTCCCTGTAAATGTGGTGCACTGTTTTGTCCAGAGCCCTATGGATCCTGGTCAAAAGTAGTGCACTACATGCAGACTAGGGTGCTGTTTGGGACGCAGGGCCTGTCTCTCCCAGCTCAATGTTCTCCTCAGCTAGGGGCATTAAGCTATCAAGGATGTGGCCTGTGTAGAAATGGACCACTGGCAGAGGTTACAGTGTGCGTGTGTGTGTGTGTGTGTGTGTGTGTGTGTGTGTGTGTGTGTGTGTGTGTGTGTGTGTGTGTGTGTGTGTGTGTGTGTGTGTGTGTGTGTGTGTGTGTGTGTGTGTGTGTGGAAATGGAACACTGGCAGAGGTAAGTGTGTGTGAGTGAACAGTAAACATTACACTCACAAAAGTTCCAAAAGAATAGAAACATTTGAAATGTCATTATGTCTATCTACTGTGTTGAAACTATGTGCAAATAGTTAGATTTGTGTATGTCATTTTAGGCAAAAATTGAAATAAAGGAGCCGATACTTAAAGTAAAAAAGGGAAAATAAATCAACATAATTATGGGTTATATATACAATGGTGTTTGTTCTTTTCATATGGCAATGGGTCCTACAATCTGCTGTGATGGCACAGTGTGGTACTTCACCCAATACATATGGGAGTTTATCAAAATTGGATTTGTTAATATGGTCATATATTTGGCAGAAGGTTAGGAAGTGCAGCTCAGTTTCAAAATCTCTCTCTCTCTCTCTCTCTCTGAGACACAGCAGTAGAGAACACATAGAGCCTTATCCATGCAGCTGTATCCCACACATACACCGTGAGCAGGATACGCTACTATACGCTTCCAATAATACACACTACCATTCCACTGAAAAGTCTATGGTTTCAATTGGCTCTGAAAGATGATTAATTAATGTTAAACATGAAAGATTCTCTCTAAAATAACACTGAATAAACTGACTTACATGGTTCACTGCGTGTAGCCACAGTATGTACAGATATGACATCTGATTACAAGTGTTCTTTCTGCCATAACCCTTTGATGACCTCTGCCAAATGAAAATCTCTATCTATTTAATGGGTGTTCAGTCCACCAGATGGGTTAGGATTATAATGGGTGTGTGTTCATTCCACCAGATGGGTTAGGATTAATGGGTGTGTGTTCAGTCCACCAGATGAGTTAGGATTAATGGGTGTGTGTTCAGTCCACCAGATGGGTTAGGATTAATGGGTGTGTGTTCAGTCCACCAGATGGGTTAGGATTAATGGGTGTGTGTTCAGTCCACCAGATGGGTTAGGATTAATGGGTGTGTGTTCAGTCCACCAGATGGGTTAGGATTAATGGGTGTGTGTTCAGTCCACCAGATGGGTTAGGATTAATGGGTGTGTGTTCAGTCCACCGGATGGGTTAGGATTAATGGGTGTGTGTTCAGTCCACCAGATGGGTTAGGATTAATGGGTGTGTATTCAGTCCACCAGATGGGTTAGGATTAATGGGTGTGTGTTCAGTCCACCTGGTTTCACAGGGAGAATCTCAATTGCATTTCCTTTATTCCCCGTATTTTCTCTCCTCGCCTCTTTCTTAAAACTCATTGGATGAGAAGGTCAGAGGTCCCTCCCCTCCTCAGTTTCTCTCCTGTTACAATAAAGTATGTTTGGTGGTTAATATGTATGGGCCTATCAGAGAGCGGCTCCGGTTAATTGACCAGGGCAGCACTCCATCACTCCATGGGGTCACGGGCCTTGGCCTAGCCGACAGAATTGGGCCTCCAGTCCACGGTCCAGCTTCATTTCCCTCTAATAGACCAAGCAAGCTCCAAGCCCTGCTTCCCACTAGTGTTAAATCACAGTGAGAGAGACACCTCGTAACAATCTGATGGTGTATTTCTCTGCTGCTCCGCTCACAGTCTAAGAAACACAGCATTCGGTCACTCAGAGCTTTGGCTGTCCATTACACTGCAGCAGGAAATTATATCAGACAAATGACATGGAAATAGATTCTGTTTTCGATTGCATTTGACTTTGTTTAAGGCTCTTACTATTCTCCCTCAATACTGTGCTCCTTATCCCAAACACAAATGTTTTTGCTCTCTCACTCTTTCTATCATTGCCAAAGAGTGCTTTGGAGATTAAATGATACATTTACAGTATTAACATAATTAAAATAATAATAATAATCATCAAGACTGTCAACGGGACAACAGTAACAACAACAACGAAGGGTCAAAATAACTATACATTGAACAATAACAATAAGCACACAGTAGAGGACATGTGCAGGTTGGTTGGTCTGTCTCTTTCTATGTTTCTGTCTGTGTATCTCCCCTACCCTATCGCTCTCCCTCCCTCCCCCCTCCCTGTCGAACACGTGAGCCGCTTCTCGCCACCGGCGCCTGGTGGAGATCATTTTGGTTTGTTCCTCTCTCTCCTCCACCACAGGAACAAAGGGAGAAACATTCAATAGTTATTGATTTTGAGATGGACGTACAACTTGTACTGGAGATCCCATTTAATCACAAAAGCTGATTTATTGTTGCCTGCTCTGACAATCACATTAAATTGCTGTCTAAATAATCAAGTCCATTCTTTCTCCTGGAGGACTAATCTTTTATAGGGCTAGCAGAACAAATCTCCATGGTAACAGGATTGAAGGGGAGGCAGGGCTAGAGGCTGACAGTAGAAGGCCCAGTTATACTGACGTGCTCTTCTCTGCTCTTCTCTTCTCTGCACTTCTCTGCTCTGACTAAAAAATAACCATCACACGACTTCATGACGCTTTCTGCCTAACATCGCCAAAACCACAACACAATTTGTCATGTGAAAAAATGAACCATACTAATGCATTCCAGTAAGCGTTGATTACGTTAGGAGAAGACAGTCCATTGGTTTTGTACCCAGGCAGTGTAATGTTGACAGTACTGTCGCTCACACACACTGACTGTGAAAATAATCTAAGGTTTCAATCTGTGTTGTATTTCTGTGGGTCAGACTCCAGATAGATAATGCTGTAATGTTGTAGTGAGATGAAGCATAGTCTCCAGCTGTCTTCAACAGTATTATAATCAACAGATCAATGACCGTCTGTGTAGGTATTTCAATACCTGTTCCGTGTGAATTATTCTGTATATCTGTGAAAACCATCTTTATTTGAGGCATAGCTACTGTAATTTTAACACAACCACAGCCTGGTCAAAAGCAGTACACTATAAAGGGAAAGGGAGTTGTATTCCAGACTCTGTCTGTCAGTCAGAGGCTGGTTGAGCCAAATGTGTGTTCCATGCTTGGCCTACATTCTGTTGGCATTCTGATAAGACATTATACACAGGGTGGGTGGATGTTAAGTGTGATAGCATAGCCGACATGTCTGCATCAAGAGCTGTAGTGTGTGTGTGTGTGTGTGTGTGTGTGTGTGTGTGTGTGTGTGTGTGTGTGTGTGTGTGTGTCTGGTTTTACTAACCTTGTGTGATTGTGTCTGTGTGTCTGTGTTTAACGCAGCCAGACCCTGCTTTATGAGTCAACCTTTTCATTGTGTTGTTCTCTATACATGAAATGAAGTGGAGACCCACCAGGAATCATCAATAAATGGAGACCCAACAGGAATCATCACTTAGGAATCATCACTAAATGAAGTGGAGACCCAGCAGGAATCATCACTAAATGAAGTGGAGACCCACCAGGAATCATCACTAAATGAAGTGGAGGCCCACCAGGAATCATCACTAAATGAAGTGAAAACCCAGCAGGAATCATCATTAAATGAATTGGAGACCCACGAAGAATCATCACTAAATGAAGTTGAGACCCACCAGGAATCATCACTAAATTAAGTGAAAACCCAGCAGGAATCATCATTAAATTGACACCCAACAGGAATCATCACTAAATTAAATTTAGACCCAACAGGAATCATCACTAAATGAAGTGGAGACAAGAGACAGTTGTTTGTCTTTTATGAGTCAGCACAGATACATTTCACTGGCTGGGCAGTAAAACAAGGAACATTGATACAAGTTGGGACATTTCGCCTGTCCCCACAAGGAAAAAGGATATTTCAGGCTTAGGTTTAGGGTTAGGGTCACATTTAGGGTTAGGGAAAATGTAATTTTGAATGGGACTAATTGTTTGGTTCCCAACAGGATAGTAACACAAACATGTGTGTGAGTACACTGTGCTGTTATCGCACTGCTTGGTAACCTACTGCTGCATGTGACTGACTATTTATACATTGACAGAGACATTTTCACAAGAGCCCTTCACAAGCTAATGTTTTTTTAAGAGAATGTGTTTTGTACGTGTGTGTGTGTGTGTGTGTGTGCCTTTGTGTATGGCATGCATGCTTGTTTGTCTTAGACGTGTATATTGTAACAGCACACAAGTGTGTGATGCAGAGATTCTATTGGAGCTGAGACGAATTGATCCAACTGAAGACCACAGAGGGCCCTAAACCTTGTCATAATGAAATGATACTACTAAACCCATGGTGTGTGTGTGTGTGTGTGTGTGTGTGTGTGTGTGTGTGTGTGTGTGTGTGTGTGTGTGTGTGCGTGCGTGCGTGCGTGTGTGCGTGCGTGTGTGCGTGTGTGTGTGTAACGCAGCCAGACCCTGCTTTACGAGTCAACCTTTTCATTGTATTGTGCTCTATCAACTAAATGAAGTTGAGACCCGACAGGAATCATCACGAAATGAAGTGGAGACCCGACAAGAATCATCACTAAATGGAGACCCAACAGGAATCATCACTAAATCGAGACACACCAGGAATCATCCTAAAATAAAGCAGAGACCACCCAGGAATCATCACTAAGACCCAGCAGGAATCATCATTAAATGGAGACAAAACAGTAATCATCACTAAATGACGTGGTAACCTACCAGGAATCATCACTGAATGAAGTTGAGACCCAACAGGAATCATCACTAAATTAAGTGGAGTCCCAACAGGAATCATCACTAAATGGAGACACACCAGGAATCATCCCAAAATAAAGTAGAGACCACCCAGGAATCATCAATAAATTAAGTGGAGACCCAACAAGAATCATCACTAAATGGAGACCCAAAAAGAATCATCACTAAATGAAGTGGAGACCCACCAGGAAGCATCATTCAATGAATTGGAGACCCAACAGGAATCATCACTAAATGAATTAGAGACACAACAGGAATCATCACTAAATGAAGTGGAGACCCAGCAGGAATCATCACTAAATGAAGTGGAGACCCAGCAGGAATCATCACTAAATGAAGTGAAGACCCAGCAGGAATCATCATTAAATGGAGTGGAGACCCAGCAGGAATCATCACTAAATGAAGTGGAGACCCAGCAGGAATCATCATTAAATGGAGACCCAGAAGGAATCATCACTAAATGAAGTGGAGACCCGACAAGAATCATCACTAAATGGAGACCCAACAGGAATCATCACTAAATCGAGACACACCAGGAATCATCCTAAAATAAAGCAGAGACCACCCAGGAATCATCACTAAGACCCAGCAGGAATCATCACTAAATGGAGACAAAACAGTAATCATCACTAAATGACGTGGTAACCTACCAGGAATCATCACTGAATGAAGTTGAGACCCAACAGGAATCATCACTAAATTAAGTGGAGACCCAACAAGAATCATCACTAAATGGAGACCCAAAAATAATCATCACTAAGTGAAGTGGAGACCCACCAGGAATCATCATTAAATGAATTGGAGACCCACCAGGACTAATCACCAAATTACGTGGAGACCCAACAGGAATCATCACTAAATGAAGTGGAGACACAACAGAAATCATCACTAAATGAAATGGAGACCCACCAGGACTAATCACTAAATGACGTGGAGACCCAACAGGAATCATCACTAAATGGAGACCAAACAGAAATCATCTCTAAATGAAGTGGAGACGCAACAGGAATCATCACTAAGTGGAGACCAAGCAGGAATCATCACTCAATGAAGTGGAGACCCAGCAGGAATCATCACTAAATGAAGTGGAGACCCAGCAGGAATCATCACTAAATGAAGTGGAGACCCAGCAGAAATCATCACTCAATGAAGTGGAGACCCAGCAGGAATCATCACTAAATGAAGTGGAGACCCAGCAGGAATCATCATTAAATGGAGACCCAGCAGGAATCATCACTAAATGAAGTGGAGACCCAGCAGGAATCATCACTAAATGAAGTGGAGACCCAGCAGGAATCATCACTAAATGAAGTGGAGACCCAGCAGGAATCATCATTAAATGGAGACCCAGAAGGAATCATCACTAAATGAAGTGGAGACCCAGCAGGAATCATCACTAAATGAAGTTGAGACCCAACAAGAATCATCACTAAATGGAGACTCAACAGGAATCATCACTAAATGAAGTGGAGACCCAACAGGAATCATCACTAAATAGAGACACACCAGGAATCATTCCAAAATAAAGTAGAGACCACCCAGGAATCATCAATAAATTAAGTGGAGACCCAACAAGAATCATCACTAAATGGAGACCCAAAAAGAAAACATCACTAAATGAAGTGGAGACCCACCAGGAAGCATCATTCAATGAATTGGAGACCCAACAGGAATCATCACTAAATGAATTAGAGACACAACAGGAATCATCACTAAATGAAGTGGAGACCCAGCAGGAATCATCACTAAATGAAGTGGAGAACCAGCAGGAATCATCACTAAATGAAGTGAAGACCCAGCAGGAATCATCATTAAATGGAGACCCAGAAGGAATCATCACTAAATGAATTAGAGACACAACAGGAATCATCACTAAATGAAGTGGAGACCCAGCAGGAATCATCACTAAATGAAGTGGAGACCCAGCAGGAATCATCACTAAATGAAGTGGAGACCCAGCAGGAATCATCATTAAATGGAGACCCAGAAGGAATCATCACTAAATGAAGTGGAGACCCAGCAGGAATCATCACTAAATGAAGTTGAGACCCAACAAGAATCATCACTAAATGGAGACCCAACAGGAATCATCACTAAATGAAGTGGAGACCCAACAGGAATCATCACTAAATAGAGACACACCAGGAATCATTCCAAAATAAAGTAGAGACCACCCAGGAATCATCAATAAATTAAGTGGAGACCCAACAAGAATCATCACTAAATGGAGACCCAAAAAGAATCATCACTAAATGAAGTGGAGACCCACCAGGAGGCATCATTCAATGAATTGGAGACCCAACAGGAATCATCACTAAATGAATTAGAGACACAACAGGAATTATCACTAAATGGAGACCAAACAGGAATCATCACTAAATAAAGTGGAGACCCAACAGGAATCATCACTAAATGGAGACCCAACAGGAATCATCACTAAATGAAGTGGAGACCCAACAGGAATCATCTCTAAATAAAGTGGAGACCCAACAGGAATCATCACTAAGTGGAGACCCAGCAGGAATCATCACTAAATGAAGTGGAGACCCAACAGGAATCATCTCTAAATGAAGTGGAGACCCAGGAATCCTCACTAATTGGAGACCCAGCAGGAATCATCACTAAATGAAGTGGAGACCCAACAGGAATCATCACTAAATGAAGTGGAGACCCAGCAGGAATCATCACTAAATGAAGTGGAGACCCAACAGGAATCATCTCTAAATGAAGTGGAGACCCAACAGGAATCATCACTAAGTGGAGACCCAGCAGGAATCATCACTAAATGAAGTGGAGACCCAACAGGAATCATCTCTAAATGAAGTGGAGACCCAACAGGAATCCCCACTAATTGGAGACCCAGCAGGAATCATCACTAAATGAAGTGGAGACCCAACAGGAATCATCTCTAAATGAAGTGGAGACCCAACAGGAATCATCACTAAGTGGATACCCAGCAGGAATCATCACTAAATGAAGTGGAGACCCAACAGGAATCATCTCTAAATGAAGTGGAGACCCAACAGGAATCCCCACTAATTGGAGACCCAGCAGGAATCATCACTAAATGAAGTGGAGACCCAACAGGAATCATCACTAAATGAAGTAAAGACCCAACAGGAACCATCACTAGGGTGAGGTTAAGGGTTAGGGAAAATATTATTTTGAATGTGACTAATTGTTTGGTCCCCAAAAGGACAGTAACACAAATGTGTGTGTGTGTGTGTAGACTGTGCTGTTATCACACTATTTGGTAACTCACTGCTTGCTGCCTGTGACTGATTATTAATACATTGACAGAGAGATTTTCACAAGAGCCCTTCACGAGCAAATACTTTCTTAAGAGAATGTTTTGTACGTGTATGTGTGTGTACCTTTGTGTACTGCATGCATGCTTGTTTGTCTTAGAAGTGTATGTTGTTAGAGCACACAAGCGTGTAATGCAGAGATTCTATTAAAGCTGAAGTGAATTGATCCAACTGAAGTCCACAGAGGGCCCTAAACCTTGTCATAATGAAATGGTACTACTAAACCCTTGGTGTGTGTGTGATTGTTTGTGTGTGTGTGTGTGTGTGTGTGTGTGTGTGTCTGTGTGTGTTTGTGTGTGTGTACGAGTCAGCCTTATCGTTGTGTTGTGCTCCATCCACTAAATGAAGTAGAGACCCAGCAGGAATCATCACTAGATGAAGTGGAGACCCAACAGGAATCATCACTAAATGAAATGGAGACCCACCAGGAATCATAGCTAAATGAAGTGGAGACCCACCAGGAATCATCGCTAAATGAAATGGAGACCCACCAGGAATCATCACTAAATGAAGTGGAGCCCCAACAGGAATCATTACTAAATGAAGTGGAGCCCCAACAGGAATCATCACTAAATGAAGTGGAGCCCCAACAGGAATCATCACTAAATGAAGCGGAGACCCAACAGGAATCAGGAATCATCAATAAATGGTGACCCAACAGGAATCAGGAATCATCACTTAGGACTTGATTGGCTTTCATGAGTCACCACAGATACATTTCACTGGCTGAGCAGTAAAACAAGTAACATTCGGACAAGTTGGGACATTTTGCATGTCCCCACAAGGAAAAATTATATTTTAGACTTAAAGGTTAGGTTTAGGATTAGGGTTTGAGGTTAAAGTTAGGGTGAGGTTAAGGGTTAGGGAAAATATTATTTTGAATGTGACTTAATTGTTTGGTCCCCAAAAGGACAGTAACACAAATGTGTGTGTGTGTGTGTGTGTACACTGTGCTGTTATCACACTATTTGGTAACTCACTGCTTGCTGCCTGTGACTGATTATTAATACATTGACAGAGAGATTTTCACAAGAGCCCTTCACGAGCAAATGCTTTCTTAAGAGAATGTGTTTTGTACGTGTATGTGTGTGTACCTTTGTGTACTGCATGCATGCTTGTTTGTCTTAGAAGTGTATGTTGTTAGAGCACACAAGCGTGTAATGCAGAGATTCTATTAAAGCTGAAGTGAATTGATCCAACTGAAGTCCACAGAGGGCCCTAAACCTTGTCATAATGAAATGGTACTACTAAACCTTTGGTGTGTGTGTGGAGACCCACCGGGAATCATCACTGAATGAAGTGGAGACCTACCAGGAATCATCACTAAATGAAGTGGAGACCTACCAGGAATCATCACTAAATGAAGTGGAGACCCACCAATAATCATCACTAAATTAAGTGGAAACCTACCAGGAATCATCACTAAATGAAGTGGAGACCCCCCAGGAATCATCACTAAATGAAGTGGAGACCCACCAGGAATCATCATCAAATGAAGTGGAGACACTTCTTTGAGTCACGACGGATACATTTTCACTGGCTGGACCTCCCATCTACTGTCTCCCGTCCCCAATATCTTTCTCAGAAAATAACTTGTGTCTCTGTACTACCTTATGTATTTCCTCTTTGAATGACATGATGTCATTGCAATCAGTTTTGCCCGCTAGGATGATATATGGACAGAGCTGGGCTAAACAGAGACATTTTAGGTTCTTTAGTTACATACAGACGTAGGATCTTAATTTGAGCCAGTTTGCTGAAGCAGGAAAATGATTCTGCAGAAACAGGAAATGTGAATTATTATGTGGATTATAATTAATGGACATTTTTGTTGTGAAATATCAAAGTTGAAATTATACACTTTTAGAAGCCTTTTCAAAAATGAAATACACTACAATTTTGCAGGAAAATGCTCAGCAACAAAACAATGATCAAATTAAGATCCTACATCTGTAGGTTGAGTTCCTGCCTGACAACATTGCAGATACATGCCAGATCTTACAATGCCTGGATAGGTATTTAACATATCAGTTTATCACATCATATGATATATCAATCTGATTCCTGACTGCACAGGCAATGTGCAACCAGAGGGAAAAAACACTTTAGACCACCTTTACCCCCCACACAGAGACGCGTACAGAGGTCTCCCTCGCCCCCCATTTGGCAATTCTGACCAAAATGCCATCCTCCTGATTCCTGCTTACATGCAAAAATTAAAGCAGGAAGCACCAGTGTGACTGTACGTGGATACCCCAACCTGAAACCATGGATTACAGGCAACTGAGCTAAAGGGTAGAGCTGCCGCTATCAAGGAGTGGGACTGTAACCCAGATGCTTATAAAAATCCCGCTACGCCCTCAGACAAACCATCAAACAGGCAAGGCACCAATACAGGACTAAGATTGAATCGTACTACACCGGCTCCGATGCTTGTCGGATGTGGCAGGGCCTGCAAACTATTTCAGACTATAAAGGGAAGCACAGCCGCGAGCTGCCCAGTGACACGAGCCTACCAGACGAGCTAAATCACTTCTATGCTCGCTTCAAGGCAAGCAACACTGAGGCATGCATGAGAGCATCAGCTGTTCTGGACGACGCTCTCCGTAGCCGACATGAGTAAGACCTTTAAACAGGTCAACATTCACAAGGGTGCTGGGCCAGATGAATTACCTGGATGGGTGCTCCGGTGCTGACCAACTGGCAGGTGTCTTTTTCAACATGTCCCTGATTGAGTCTGTAACACCAACATGTTTCAAGCAGACCACCATAGTCCCTGTGCCCAAGTACACTAAGGTAACCAGCCTAAATGACTACAGACCCGTAGCACTCAACGTCTGTAGCCATGAAGTGCTTTGAAAGGCTGGTAATGGCTCACATCAACACCATTATCCCAGAAATCCTAGACCCACTCCAATTTGCGTACCGCTCAAACAGATCCACGGATGATGCAATCTCTATCACACTCCACACGGCCCTTTCCCACCTGGACAAAATGAACACTTACATGAGAATGCTATTCATTGACTACAGCTCAGCGTTCAACACCATAGTGCCCTCAAAGCTCATCACTAAGCTAAGGATCCTGGGACTAAACACCTCCCTCTGCAACTGGATCCTGGACTTCTTGACGGGCCACCACCAGGTGGTAAGGATATATAACAACACATCTGCCACGCTGATTCTCAACACTGAAGCCCCTCAGGGGTGCGTGCTCAGTCCCGTCCTGTACTCCTTGTTCACCCACGACTGCATGGCTAGGCACGACTCCAACACCATTGTTAAGTTTGCAGACAATTAAACAACAGTGGTAGGCCTGAATAGCGACAACAACGAGACAGCCTATAGGGAGGAGGTCAGAGACCTGGCCGGGTGGTGCCAGAATAACAACCCATCCCTCAACGTAATCAAGACAAAGGAGATTATTGTGGACTACAGAAAAAGGAGGACTGAGCATGTCCCCATTCTCATCAACGGAGCTGTAGTGGAGCAGGTTGAGAGCTTCAAGTTCCTTGGTGTCCACATCACCAACAAACTAGAATGGTCCAAACACACCAAGACAGTTGTGAAGAGGGCACGACAAAGCCTATTCCCCCTCAGGAAACTAAAAAGATTTGGGTCCTCAGATCCTCCAAAGGTTCTACAGCTGCAACATCGAGAGCTTGCTGACTGGTTATTCCTTACACCCTATTCCCTATATTCTCTACACCCTGTTCCCTATAATCCCTACACCCTATTCCCTACACCCTATTCCCTATATTCTCTACACCCTGTTCCCCATGACCCCTACACCCTATTCCCTACATCCTATTCCCTACACCCTAATTGTAACGTTCGTCATCCTCGTCTGAGGAGTATGAAGGATCGGAGGACCAATGCGCAGCGTGGTACATTTTCATAATGATATTTATTAAACTCAGAACACTAAAACAAAAATAATAAAGAGAATGACACAAAACGAAACAGTTCTGTACGGTGACAAACACTAAACAGAAAACAATCACCCACGAAACACAGGTGGGAAAAGGCTACCTAAGTATGATTCTCAATCAGAGACAACGAACGACACCTGCCTCTGATTGACAACCATGCCAGGCCAAACACAAAACCACAATATTGAAAAAAGAACAGACTACCCACGCAACTCACGCCCTGACCATACTAAAACAAAGACATAACAAAAGAACTAAGGTCAGAACATGACACTAATGCCTATATTCTCTACACTCTATTCCCTACACCTTACTCCCTACACCTACAGTTGAAGTAGGAAGTTTACATACACCTTAGCCAAATATATTGTTTTTCACAATTCCTGACATTGAATTATAGTAAAAATTATCTTTTTTAGGTCAGTTAGGTTAACCACTTTATTTTAAGAATGTGAAATGTCAGAATGATAGTAGAGAGAATGATTTATTTCAGCTTGTATTTCTTTCAACACATTCCAAGTGGGTCAGAAGTTTACATACACTCAATTAGCATCTAGTAGCATTGCCTTTAAATTGTTTAACTTGGTTCAAATGTTTTGGGTAGCCTTCCACAAGCTTCCCACAATAAGCTGGGTGAATTTTGGCCCATTACTCCTGACAGAGCGGGTGTAACTGAGTCAGGTTTGTAGGCCTCCTTGCTCGCACACGCTTTTTCAGTTCTGCCCACAAATGTTTTATAGGGTTGAGGTCAGGGCTTTGTGATGGCCATTCCAATACCTTGACTTTGTTGTACTTAAGCCATTTTGCCTCAACTTTGGAAGTATGCTTTGGGTCATTGTTCATTTGCACGACCCATTTGCGACCAAGCTTTAACTTCCTGACTGATGTCTTGAGATGTTGCTTCAATATCTCCACGTAATTTCCCTTCCTCGTGATGCCATCTACATTGTGAAGTGCATCAGTCCTGCAGCAAAGCACACAACATGATGCTGCCACCCACATGCTCCACGGTTGGGATGGTGTTCTTCGGCTTGCAAGCCTCCCCCTTTTTCCTCCAAACATAACAATGGTCATTATGGCCAAACAGTTATATTTTTGTTTCATCAGACCATAGGACATTTCTCCATGAAGTATGATCTTTGTCCCCATGTACAGTTGCAAACCGTAGTCTGGCTTTTTTATGGCGGTTTTGGAACAGTGGCTTCTTCCTTGCTGAGCGGCCTTTCAGGTTGTGTAGATAAAGGACTTGTTTTACTGTGGATATGGATACTTTTGTACCTGTTTCCTCCCGCATGTTTACAAGGTCTTTTTGCTGTTGTTCTGGGATTAATTTGCACTTTTCGCACCAAAGTACGTTCATCTCCAGGAGACAGAATGCATTTCCTTCCTGAGGGGTATGACGGCTACGTGGCCCCATGATGTTTATACTTGCGTACTATTGTTTGTACAGATGAACATGGTACCTTCAGGGGTATGGAAATTGGTCCCTGGGATGAACCAGACTTGTGGAGGTCTACAATGATTTTTCTGAGTTTTTGGCTGATTTCTTTTGATTTTCCCATGATGTCAAGCAAAAAGGCACTGAGTTTGAAGGTAGGCCTTGAACTACATCCACAGGTACACCTCCAATTGACTCAAATGATGTCAATTAGCCTATCAGAAGCTTCTAAAGCCATGACACCATTTTCTGGAATTTTCCAAGCTGTTTAAAGGCACAGTTAACTTAGTGTATGTAAACTTCTGACCCACTGGAATTATACAGTGAATTATAGGTGAAATATTCTGTCCGTAAACGATTGTTGGAAAAATTACATGAGTGAAGCACAAAGTAGATGTCCTAACCGACTTGCCAAGACTATAGTTTGTTAACAAGAAATTTGTGGACTGGTTGAAAAATTAGTTTTAATGACTCCAACCTAAGTGTATGTAAACTTCCAATTTCAACTGTACTCCCTATATTCCCTACACCCTATTCCCGAAACCCTACTCCCTATATTCCCTACATCCTATTCCCTACACCCTACTCCCTATATTCCCTACACCCTATCCCCTTCACCCTACTCCCTATATTCCCTACACCCTATTTCCTAAACCCTATTCCCTATATTTCCTACACCCTATTCCCTACACCCTATTTCCTAAACCCTACTCCTATTATTCCCTGCACCCTATCCCCTTCACCCTATTCCCGATATTCCTTACACCCGATTCCCTATATTCCCTACGTCCTAGTCCCTACACCCTTTTCCATATATTCCCTACACCCTAGTCCCTATATTCCCTACACCCTATTCCCTATATTCCCTACACCCTATTCCCTATATTCCCTACACCCTATTCCCTATATTACCTATACCCTATTCCTTATATTACCTACATCCTATTCCCTATATTCCCTACACCCTATTCCCTATATTCCCTACACCATATTCCCTATATTCCCTACACCCTATTCCCTATATTCCCTACACCCTATTCCCTATATTACCTACATCCTATTCCTTATATTACCTACACCCTATTCCCTATATTCCCTACACACTATAACCCATATTACATACATCATATTCCCAACACCCTATTCCTTACACCCTATTCCCTATATTCCCTACACCCTATTCCCTACACCCTATTCCCTATATTCCCTACACCCTATTCCCTATATTACCTACACCCTATTCCCTATATTCCCTACACCCTATAACCTATATTACATACATCTTATTGCCAACACCATATTCCCTACACCCTATTCCTTACACCCTATTCCTTACACTCTATTCCCTTTATTCCCTATACCCTATTCCCTACACACTATTCCTTATATCTATTCTCTACACCCTATTCCCTACACCTATTCCCTACAGCTATTCCCTACACCTATTCCCTACAGCTATTCCCTACACCCTATTCCCTATATTCCCTACACCCTATAACCTATATTACATATATCCTATTCCCAACACCATATTCCCTGCACCCTATTCCTTACACTCTATTCCCTTTATTCCCTACACCCTATTCCATACACTCTATTCCTTACATCTATTCCCTACACTCTATTCCCTACACCCTATTCCCTTACACCCCATAGGGCTCTAGTCAAAGTAGTGTACGTAGGTAACAGGGTGCCATTTGGAAGGCAACCTGTCGATTCCAAGTGGGGCCAGATGTTTGTCATTAACCTTATGAATAAGCAAACAAACACACACACCTACACAAACACACACACACCTACACACACCTACACACACACACACACACACACACACACACACACACACACACACACACACACACACACACACACACACACACACACACACACACACACACACACACACACACACACACACACACACACACACACGCGCGCGCACACGCCTACACACATCCTTATTGATATGCACAGTCAATAGTGTGATTTATTCAGCTGGGAACAGACTTAAGTTTTAGTCAGAAGTTTCAGCAGGACCCTGAGGAATAGTACACGATAGACTAGTACAACACAACCACACATGAACTGCTGAGTAGAGGACAAATATAATGGAGCACAGGAGCAAGCAGAGGAGCCCGCTCACAAGGATGAATATCATGAAACCAGTATTAAAATGGCTGTAGCAAATTGAGTTATATGCACACACTCTACACACCATTCCAGTTATTTGGGAGGACATACACACACATAGGGCTGTTGCGAGACCGCATTACCGCCACTTAGGAGGTCACGAGTCAAGACAGCAGTCAAATTACACATGACAGTTTAGTCCCAGTAACTAGGCATCTCCGTGCATGATAATGGTCCATTCTAAATCAAAACAAATTTCACACATATTATTTAGTATATATAAAGACAAGATTAAATCAATAATAGTCTGATGCGTCACAATATTAGCCTATCACTTGTGAATGATATACTATCACTTGTGAATAATATACTATCACTTGTGAATGATATACTATCACTTGTGAATGATATACTATCACTTGTGAATGAAGCCCTGCTTGTGTGCAGTAAGGCAAGAAACAGTGCATGCCTTTTTTTGGTGACTTTTTCAAATCATAGTCACACACCTCATGTAGTCTAGCCCATAGGCCTATATGTTCTAATAAGGTTAGGATCACACCTCATGTAGCCTAGCCCATAGGCCTATATGTTTTAATAAGGTCAGTATCACACCTCATGTAGTCTAGCCCATAGGCCTATATGTTTTAATAAGGTCAGTATCACACCTCATGTAGCCTAGCCCATAGGCCTATATGTTTTAATAAGGTCAGTATCACACCTCATGTAGCCTAGCCCATAGGCCTATATGTTTTAATAAGGTCAGTATCACACCTCATGTAGCCTAGCCCATAGGCCTATATGTTTTAATAAGGTCAGTATCACACCTCATGTAGTCTAGCCCATAGGCCTATATGTTCTAATAAGGTTAGGATCACACCTCATGTAGCCTAGCCCATAGGCCTATATGTTTTAATAAGGTCAGTATCACACCTCATGTAGTCAAGCCCATAGGCCTATATGTTTTAATAAGGTCAGTATCACACCTCATGTAGCCTAGCCCATAGGCCTATATGTTCTAATAAGGTTAGGATCACACCTCATGTAGCCTAGCCCATAGGCCTATATGTTTTAATAAGGTCAGTATCACACCTCATGTAGTCAAGCCCATAGGCCTATATGTTTTAATAAGGTCAGTATCACACCTCATGTAGCCTAGCCCATAGGCCTATATGTTTTAATAAGGTTAGTATCACACCTCATGTAGCCTAGCCCATAGGCCTATATGTTTTAATAAGGTTAGTATCACACCTCATGTAGCCTAGCCCATAGGCCTATATGTTTTAATAAGGTCAGTATCACATCTCATGTATCCTAGCCCATAGGCCTATATGTTTTAATAAGGTTAGTATCACACCTCATGTATCCTAGCCCATAGGCCTATATGTTTTAATAAGGTTAGTATCACACCTCATGTAGCCTAGCCCATAGGCCTATATGTTTTAATCAGGTTAGGATCACACCTCATGTAGCCTAGCCCATAGGCCTATATGTTTTAATAAGGTTAGTATCACACCTCATGTAGCCTAGCCCATAGGCCTATATGTTTTAATAAGGTTAGGATCACACCTCATGTAGCCTAGCCCATAGGCCTATATGTTTTAATAAGGTCAGTATCACACCTCATGTAGCCTAGCCCATAGGCCTATATGTTTTAATAAGGTCAGTATCACACCTCATGTAGCCTAGCCCATAGGCCTATATGTTTTAATAAGGTCAGTATCACACCTCATGTAGTCTAGCCCATAGGCCTATATGTTTTAATAAGGTTAGGATCACACCTCATGTAGCCTAGCCCATAGGCCTATATGTTTTAATAAGGTCAGTATCACACCTCATGTAGTCTAGCCCATAGGCCTATATGTTTTAATAAGGTCAGTATCACACCTCATGTAGCCTAGCCCATAGGCCTATATGTTTTAATAAGGTTAGGATCACACCTCATGTAGCCTAGCCCATAGGCCTATATGTTTTAATAAGGTTAGTATCACACCTCATGTAGTCTAGCCCATAGGCCTATATGTTTTAATAAGGTCAGTATCACACCTCATGTAGTCTAGCCCATAGGCCTATATGTTTTAATAAGGTCAGTATCACACCTCATGTAGTCTAGCCCATAGGCCTATATGTTTTAATAAGGTCAGTATCACACCTCATGTAGCCTAGCCCATAGGCCTATATGTTTTAATAAGGTTAGGATCACACCTCATGTAGCCTAGCCCATAGGCCTATACATTTTGATAAGGTTTGTATCACAAGTAAATTACTTCTTAAAATGAAGCTCATTAATCTGCTTTAAAACCGGTATAGAGCCTAACTGGCAGACAAAGGCGGCGCGTGAGTTATTAGTTTGGGGAAGATCATTTTCACCATAAAAATTCACCTTTATAATAAAGCATTACATGCATAATCGCATTTGCGGTCATTTTTGAGAATGTTTTTTCCCTCTAATTGATTGCATTTTGGAGTATTCACTTTCCTGCACTTATAATGTGAAGAAATAGCCTAATATTTGATCAACTTTTAGAGCTAAGCGTTCTGATCTGTTGCATCAACCTCATTGCTTTAAAAAAAAAAAATGTAATGCTTGTGGTTGTATTAATTTGGGATCTATCACATCCCACAACTATCCCAGACTGTGTTTGGAAATTTTATTTATTGCACAGAAGGACAATTTTACCAATAGAATAGGTCAACTGTTGTACTATGGGGGATTGTAGATTGACATACAATAGGCCGAATGCTTTTGCTGTTTGTTGGGCCAACTCATCTTGTAGACTGACAAAAAGTAAATGTGGACAGTTCTTCCAACATCTTCAATATGCACCTCAGAATTCGATAAGGACGTGAGATGCCTGTGAGAAGGACCCGATCACGTGATGGGCATTGGCTCATAAGAAATTAGATATCTGAGAGCCACTTTGGAGCACACAGCAGGTAGAAGGGAATTATAATGATTATATTCAGCCCAGGGCACAACGGCCACTAGCCGCAAAAGGCATGGATTTTTGTAGGGGTCATTACCGCCACACAAAGAGGATGCCGCCGGGAAATTTGAGGCATTATCATGTGTTTGTCAAATTGTGAATAAGAGACTGATGAAGTGTGTGCAGCCTGTGCAAAAAAATAAACAGAACTCATGCCTTTCATGCAACCTTTTTCAAACCATCATTAGAGTTGCATCATGCAGACTTACAATGTATTAAAAATCTAAACATATAGCCCAACGTTTGTATCACAACTAAAGTCGCATAAATAACTCTAAATTATGTATATAGGAGGACCTATTTCTTTGTTAACTGCTCAACATAGAATGTGCGTCTATTTTATTCAGCTATGTTCAATTGTATTTTTCATACTATAAAATATTGGCACGGAATTCTAAGCAAATCTTGTCTGCTAAATGAACTGGTGTAGCCCACAGCCATATGGTATAGACAGATCAGGACCTAACATAAGGACAACGCAAAAAAATAATAAAATGGGACAACTCTAGATAGTACAACTCCGCTGCTGACTGTTTTCTTCTGTTTGGTGCCTTATGAACGCTATTCTTTTCTTCTGAAATAGACATGTTTCCTGAGACCTGTCTAAAATAAAGAATGGATTGTGATGGTGTTGTGATGGTGTCAACTATATTCAATTGATTTATTTAAGTGTAGATGTTCCAAAGGTCTGCGTCAATGAGTTGAAGGCTATGTGTGGATGCCAGGAGATGCTTAATGTGTTTACGTTAATAGCAGTCAATTACCGTGAGACCAACGGTTATTTGTTTGACAATCACCGGCTGACAAAATGTCATGACTGCGACATCCTACACACACACACACACACACACACACACACACACACACACACACACACACACACACACACACACACACACTCTACACACACACTCTACACGTTATTCATTTAGCAAATAATGGCAAAGGAACAAACAGAGAAGACTGGAGCGGAAGGTAGGGAGGGAGGGAGGTTAAACCCCAGGTGACTGAGACTGGAATTGAGATAAGAACATTTGTAAAGACAGAGCGGAGCTGTAGAAGGAAGCGAGGTAGCGAGGGAGGAAGGAAGGTGATTAAATGCAATTATCCACAAAGGTGTTATGTATTATAGATTACCCTGTTAGGCTGGCCAGCCGGGGAGTGTGTGTGTGTGGGTTCAAACACTTTATTACATAACTATAATACTAAATAAACACGTATTAAAGAGGTTGAATAGGATCAGAAGCACATACAAAATGGGACCTTGCGTACTGTGGGAGTTGGCAACTTGACACTGACATTAATATACATAAAACAATTACTTAATGAATATAATTTCCTGAAATAATATCATGCATTTATTCACTGCCAAAGAGGTCAGCTACAGATTGCATGAATTTATTCATGATTTCTGACAGACATCTTCCTATGGATTCTCTCTCATGACCCAAAGGTTTAGCAACGATTGCATCCCTAATGGCCTGTAGTTCTCTGATCTAAAGTAGTGCACTACATAGGGAATAAGGTGCTATTTGAGACACAGAAAAAAACTTTACGAACAGCAAAATACGTTTTTAACGGTCATCCAATTCGGGATCTTGGGTCTTTTTCTAGAGCTATCACCTGAAGATCACTGACGTCATGATTCGACATAGTTTTTTTCCGAGTTCCCAGTTGTCTTGAAAGCACCATAAATCCAGAGAATGCTAGACTTTGATGACAAAGTTTGATGACATAAAGTAGGGGTAGAGCATGGCACTTTCTACGCCAGGGTTGTGGGTTCAATTCCCATGGGGGACCAGTACGAAAAAGTATGAAAATGTATGCTCTCACTACTGTAAGTCGCTCTGGATAAGAGCGCCTGCTAAATGATTAAAATTGCAAATGTAAGGAGAGAGAGAGAGAGAGAGAGAGGGGGAGAGGGAGAGAAGGGGGAGGAGAGAAGAGAAGGGAAGAGAAGTGGACAGACAGAGGGGAGAGAAGAGAAGAGATGGAATGAGGGTACAACTACTGAAGAGCGAGAGAGAGAGAGAAGGACCGCCGCGCCACGTTCCTGTTCAAGTGAGCACAGCACAACAAGGTGAGTCCAAAAATGTATTGTATGCTGCTGCATAAATTATGTAATATGCCAGGGATATATTTATACTGTAGCTAAGAAAGTAATATCAAGTGTATGTTGTGTAGTAAGTTGTTAGTAGCCCATGTGCCTCACCCTAATAATTTGGTCCCTTCCCCCATGTTTTGACTTGGCGGTGCACATGTAACCTATAGCCTGTTTTAGAGAAATGTAATCATTGAATATTGTAAGAGCTTTCATTGTCTGTTTATATGCCCCCTTTATTTATCCTACGGTTCTGACTTGGTGTACAGGGAGAACACTGTAAAAAAGGCCCATGTTCTGAATTCTGTCGTTGTACATTTCAAAAGTGCTGAACAAATATGTATTATTTTTTATTTATTTAACCTTCATTTAAATAGGCAAGCCAGTTAAGAACACATTCTTATCTACAATGGCGGCCTACCGGGGAACAGTGGATTAACTGCCTTGTTCAGGGGCAGAACCACAGATTTTGTCAGCTCGATTACTGGCCCAACGCTCTAACCACCTGCCACCCCTTATATTGACTACGTCAGTCCTAGCTCGATCATTATTGTCTTAATTGAAATTACGGATGGTCTCTTATCCGCTCGTCGTTCCCTTAAGCCATAGTTTGTATATCTCAATTGCCACTCAATTGTCACTAGAAACCACAAGCCACAAGTCAGCCATATCAGCTATGTTATTTAAAAAGTCAGTAAATGAGGCTGAATGAACTGTTTCGCTGTCAGACCACGCTTTGGTGATAGCCAGGTGTAGTGGTGGTAAGGATTCACTCCATGGTGCTGAAAAGAAATGTCTGTTGTTGGGACAGCTTTATGTAGGCCCTAACATTTTTTGGGCACCTTTTGTTACCGTTATAGTGCAATTAATGTGTTGCATCTAAAAATGATTATTTGTTTTGCCCAGGCAGGCAGGCAGGCAGGCAAACAGACAGACACAGACAGACAGACAGACAGACAGACAGACAGACAGACAGACAGACAGACAGGCAGGCAGGCAGACAGACAGACAGACAGACAGACAGACAGAGCTAGACAACCAGGCAGACAACCAGACAGACGGACAGACAGACACAGCTAGACAGACAGACAGACAGACAGACAGACAGACAGACAGACAGACAGACAGAGCTAGACAACCAGGCAGACAACGAGAGAGACAGACAGACAGACACAGCTAGACAGACAGACAGACAGACAGACAGACAGACAGACAGACAGACAGACAGACAGACAGAGCTAGACAACCAGGCAGACAACCAGACAGACACAGCTAGACAGACAGACAGACAGACAGACAGACAGACAGACAGACAGAGCTAGACAACCAGACAGACAGACAGACAGACAGACAGACAGACAGACAGACAGACAGACAGACAGACAGACAGACAGACAGAGCTAGACAACCAGAGGGAACAGATTTCAATGACCAGCAAAAAGCAGCAGCATGAGTCTGTATGTTGCACTCTATTAGTTCCAATGGAACCTTTTATTCTGTACACACAATAGGGTTTAATTGGGACTGTGTATTCTAGTGTAGAACATGATATATATTTTTTTCTGCAATCGTGTTTAACAGAAATCAATAAAATATAATGTTCCTTACACTTTCCCTCCCATACAAACATGCTGGAGTAGACCTACATACTATATGGTCCATTTTCAAATGGCACCTTGTCAAATGTAGTGCACTATATAGGGAATATTGTGTCATTTGGGATGGCACTATGATCACTACAATAATCAACAGCTCCTCTCCTCACTCCACCTTACCATGATTGATGGTTCCAGGCCAGAGAGGGCTTCTGGGAAATTTATCAGAAATAGATTTTATTCAGAGACAATTGATATCTATGCAATCTAACAGATGAAAGGATCCATCTGCTCTTTGCGGGAAAGCTGTGTTAGTCAAGAGAAGGAATGCAGGTGACCAGGTAGGAGGAATATCATCCAAGGATATGGTAGTATCACAGACACATGCATGTGCACGCCGGCACACACACACACACACACACACACACACACACACACACACACACACACACACACACACACACACACACACACACACACACGTCCTGTGACACTGCATGACTCCATTGGGAAGCAATATAAGTTTTCTTATAAACAAGGCAATAATTGTGTGTGAGAGAGAGGGAGAGAGAGATGGAATGACCCTGCGGCAGTAATAACGGTAAAGGCAAGACCACGCTGAACCCAGTGGAATGATGATGGGGGAGAGAGAGCGAGAGAGAGAGAGAGAGAGAGAGAGAGAGAGAGAGAGAGAGAGAGAGAGAGAGAGAGAGAGTATCCACAATATTGGATGGACTGTGACAGTGGTAGAGTAATGGTGCTGGTGCCTGTTGTCCCAAACTTGGTTATTAGCTAACTCAAGTCACTTTATGTGCTCTAAACCCTTGTTAGAGTACTACTCATACAGGTTGAAAAGGGAATGGGAGTTCTCACATCCCCACAGACTGTCACAACTGCTCTTATTCTGTCCCTCTACTACTTCCATTACCAGAAGTGGGAGTTAGGGCTGAGCCCCTGGACAGCGGTAGAACCCCTGGACAGCTCTAGAAGTCCTGGACAGCTATAGCACCCCTGGACAGCTCTAGAACCCGTGGACAGCTCTAGAACCCCTGGACAGATCTAGAACCCCTGGACAGCTCTAGAACCCCTGGACAGTTCTAGAACTCTTGGACAGATCTAGAAGCTCTGGCTGGACAAAGCAGAAAGCTGCCTCTTGTTCAACTACTCCCAGCTGTATCTCTGTCTCCAATGACAACCCAAGCACAAACAATGGCATCTTTCAATAGCTGCATGTTCTCCTCACCAACACACTATCAAGCTCATACATCGGTATGTGACTGTTTTCTAGCATTGAGTCCAACTATAAAAATTGGTTGACAACTACTCTATATTGGTAGAGATTCTTCCATGAAGAAGAAAAATATATACAAAAGAGATTAATAAAAAGATAGAGGAATCATAGAGGTTCAACTCTTATTTGTGCAGTAAATACAATGAACTGTAGCCATGGGTAGACAGATGTACAAAGCACATTCTGAGGCAAATGGTTTCTCTTCTTCTTGATCAGCTTTATCCGTTTCTTTCCTTTTTTCTTCCTCTTTGAGCACTTTGCTGACCAACAGAAAGGACGAGATAAATGCTTCAGCTCCCTCTCTCCTCTCCTTCAATCCACGTCTCACATTCAACCCTGGAAGGCATGATTTCAATTCAAGGAGCCATGTTATATGAATGAGAAGAAATGACAATATTAATGCATATACATTCCCAGTCTGTCTTCTCTCATCATGGTTCCTATTTCAGACCAGCTGCCTCTGATACATGAAATTATACAGATACTGTAACGGTCTTCTTCCTCTGACGAGGAGTAGTAGGAAGGATCAGAGGACCAATGCGCAGCGTGGTACGTGTTCATGATTCTTTTAATAGAACACTGAAAAATACAGAATAACAATGTGAAATAACAAAACCGAAACAGTTCCGTATGGTGCAAACACTGAAACGGAAAATAATCACCCACGAAACACAGGTGGGAAAAGGCTACCTAAGTATGATTCTCAATCAGAGACAACGAACGACACCTGCCTCTGATTAAGAACCATACCAGGCCAAACGCAAAACACAACATAGAAAAACGAAAAACAGAACTAAGGTCAGAAAACAACAGAACTAAGGTCAGAACGTGACAGATACTATAGGAAAAAGGAAAACACACACACACATACACGTGCACACACACAGCAACACACACACAAATAAAATAATGCAACAGATGTTGTAAGATACAGTGGGGGCAAAAAAGTATTTAGTCAGCCACCAGTTGTGCAAGTTCTCCCACTTAAAAAGATGAGAGAGGCCTGTAATTGTCATCATAGGTACACTTCAACTATGACAGACAAAATGAGAAAAAAAATGCAGAAAATCACATTGTAGGATTTTTAATGAATTTATTTTCAAATGATGGTGGAAAATAAGTATTTGGTCAATAACAAAAGTTATGCGGAACATGGTACAACACTAGCCTCAGTAAAGCAGCACACACAGATGCCGTCGTTGAAAACGAAGGTCATATCAGGATGTCCTGAAGAGAAATGCAGAGGGAGGGAGGGAGGGAGGGAGGGAGGGAGGGAGGGAGGGAGGGAGGGAGGGGAGAAGGAGGCAGAGAGAGGCAGTGGCATCTCTGAATGACACTTACCCTCCTTCTCATCTCTAATTTGTCCCTCTGACAGTCTCTCAGTCTCTCTGACATTCTCAGTCTCTCTGACAGTCTCTCAGTCTTTCTGACAGTCTCTTAGTCTCTCTGACAGTCTCGCTGACAGTCTCTCAGTCAATTTGACAGTATTTCAGCCAATCTGCCAGTTTCTCTGACAGTATATCAGTCTCCAGTGTCTCAGAGAGAGATGCTCTGCTCCATGAGTCCCAGCCTCAGTCCCAGTAATATCCATGTAATTTAGTTCCCAAATAGTCATCCATCAATTATTAATCTGGTCCAGCAGAGCAGAGAGATGTACTACAGCTATAACTGGGACTGGGCTGGAATGGCTTGCATCGAGGGTCCTGGATCAAGCTATATCTCTCTCTGGATGTGTCCCAAAACTGCTGCACTACTTTTGACCAGGGTTCATAGGGCTCTAATCAAAATGAGTGCACTATGTAGGTAACAGGGTTCCATTAGGCATGCATAAATACACTGTGCTGTGCTGGCCAGCATTTCGGGTCTGGTCTGGAGCCTTCTCTCTCTCTCTCTCTCTCTCTCTCTCTCTCTCTCTCTCTCTCTCTCTCTCTCTCTCTCTCTCTCTCTTTCTCTCAAATGGGATGCGGTGCACACTACTCTTGTTGCATAGTCAATGGGGATCCATAATAAATACAAATACCAATTGAAAGCTGAAGGGGACTGATGTACATGAACCAGTTCTGTTGAGCTATTAAAATAGCTTTTCCAGCTCCATTCACAGAATCATCAAAAGCCTCAGTGTTGTGTTGTATCCATGGAAACCATCACTGGGTCGAAGTTCAAGAGAAATTTAACAATAATAATAATCAACGGGTCATTCCACGAAATAAGAGCCTATTGTGTCCCTTTGATATTTTATGAGACAAAACAAGCAAGTATAGTGTAGATAATCATTGTACCATCAAAACTGCTGTGAAACATATTTTGCATAACCACAAAATATTGTATTTTCAGCTCTTTGAAGTTGGTGTACAAAACCTAAAGTATAAGAGGCAAAAACAAACTTAAGCATGGTAAAGGATAGAAATAGCTCACATAGAACAGATCTACCGCTTCTTAGACTTGCTTTCTATGAGAATGACAGATCTATAACTCACATTTCTATGTGAATTAGGTCAGGTTGCACAAAAAGTGACAAATTGCTGCTTTAAACGAAGTGCCCTTTAATTCATTTAGACCACATGGATAATTAAATGGTTTGATACAAATAATCACAGGCTTACTGAACTGTAAAAATTCAGCCTTTTGACATAGACCTCAGTCAACCCTGTATCACTTCTAGGAAGATTTAAACCCACTTAATCCCTAAATGTATCCAAGTTTCCCCATAATTGTAAAGTTATTTTGATGCTTTGACAAGTCATTTCTGAAGATTAGATCATTTGATTCATTATTGATTCATTTACAATTGTCCCTCCTTTTAAGGTCAACTCTGTTACCTGAACTAAACTCTCATTTTAATATGGTGAAACTACTAATTAAAAAATTACAAATCAGAAAGAAACATTGAACATCCAATCTCCAAATCACAGAGTTCCATCAGGTGAGCGAGCTGGTTCTACTGTTTGGGGGCATTTTCTGGTGTTTTGTGGTGGAAAACTGAGCGGGTAGAGCATGACACGTCCATCCTGTTACCCAAAGATGGACAGATGTTGAAAGGAAAAAGCAAAAACCAGTGAACACTAGGCTCTCCATGGAATGAGTTTGATAACCCTGCTCTACACATTAACGTCTTAACAACGACCGCAATAAATCCCAACGCTGGAAAGTAATTGACTCCTTTATCAGTTCCATCTAGAAACAATATAGGGATAGTCAATGTATAGCATGCCCTGGTCAGCAGAAACTCTTAAACAGAACAACTTACAGAAGTTAGGGTAAAGTGCCTTGCTCAAGGGCACATTAACAGATATGTCACATTGTCAGCTAATCTTTCAGTTACTGGCCCAACGCTCTTAACCGCTGGGCTACCTGCCACCCATGTTGTTTCTAATTTTCTCATTTAAACACGTTTTCTTTCTGAACCATAATCATTCTCTCTCGACCGTTTGGTATCACCACGGTTGCCAGTAAAAGTTTTTTAAATGTAATTTTTTAAATACAGAAAACAACCTTTCTCCTGTCTCGAACTGCCGTTAATGTTTCATGAAATGCTACCAACAATGCGCCTAAAACTTTGCCACTACTGTAAACTTTCCTGCCGGTGTTTTCAACGAGAAAAGCAAGCAAGTGCCTCACATAACCTAAAATAAAGCCACGGTAACCATCTAAACTAGCCACCTAGTAGCACAGTGGTCTAAGGCACTGCATCTCAGTGACAGAAGTCTCACTACAGACCCTGGTTCAATTCCAGGCTGTATTACAACCGCCCCCAATTGAGAGTCCCGTAGGGTGGTGCACAATTTGCTCAGCGTTGTCTGGGTTTGGCTGTCACTGTAAATAAGAATTTGTTCTTAAATGACTTGCCTGGTTAAAAAAATTTAAAAGCTCTTTATTCTCGTCATCTATTAGAAGTGTGAAGATAAACTATAGGCATTAATCTGTGAACTACCTTCATCACTTTAGGTATTAATCTGTGAACTACCCTCATCACTTTAGACATTAATCTGTGAACTACTCATCACTTTAGGCATTAATCTGTGAACTAGCCTTATCACTTTAGACATTAATCTGTGAACTACCCTCATCACTTTAGGCATTCATCTGTGAACTACCCTCATCACTTTAGGCATTAATCTGTGAACTAGCCTTATCACTTTAGGCATTAATCTGTGAACTACCCTCATCACTTTAGACATTAATCTGTGAACTACCCTCATCACTTTAGACATTCATCTGTGAACTACCCTCATCACTTTAGGCATTAATCTGTGAACTAGCCTTATCACTTTAGGCAGCGGTAAACCTCATGTGTCTGTTCAATTGGGTGAGTGACCCCTGATGTGTGTCTGTCCTGAGCCTGTAGCACACACACACACACACACACACACACACACACACACACACACACACACACACACACACACACACACACACACACACACACACACACACACACACAAAGTGCATAGTGTTGTGTCACTGTGTGAGGCTGTCTCTCTGTGCTCTGGTGAACCTCTACATTGATCCCAGGCAGCTCCAGGCTCATTCTCCAGGTTCAGATGTTACAGAAAGAATAATAAACAGCTGAATCGCCCTGCAATAATCCCAATGACCCACCTCCTCCTCCTGTGTGTGTGTGCCATACGTGGGTGTGTGTGTGTGTGTGTGTGCGTGAGTGTGTAGTTGTGTGTGTGTGTGTTCCTCAATGTGTGTATGGTATGTCTCCCCTCCACCTCTACCACCACCACCATCTACCCAACCCTGGACAAGCAACTGGGGCTGGAGTAGGGTTTCTCCCCTCCTACTACCCTGATCTCTGGTAAACCCACAGCACTCACTTCCACAGCTCTAATCAAATCCCATCACCCAACCCTGGGAGCCTGAAACTGATTATCACCCCCGCCTCACACACACACACACACACACACACACACACACACACACACACACACACACACACACACACACACACACACACACACACACACACACACACACACACACACACACACACACACACACACACACACACGCACACACACACACAAACACACACACACAAGCATGCATGCACACAAGCAGCAAATGCACAAGCACACACATCGTTTTCCATGTTTAGTTTCTTGGCATGGTCAGTAGGGATGTTTAGATTCTAGGCATGGTCAGTAGAGATGTTTAGATTCTAGGCATGGTCAGTAGGGATGTTTAGATTCTTGGCATGGTCAGTAGAGATGTTTAGATTCTAGGCATGGTCAGTAGGGATGTTTAGATTCTAGGCATGGTCAGTAGAGATGTTTAGATTCTAGGCATGGTCAGTAGAGATGTTTAGATTCTAGGCATGGTCAGTAGAGATGTTTAGATTCTTGGCATGGTCAGTAGAGATGTTTAGATTCTTGGCATGGTCAGTAGAGATGTTTAGATTCTTGGCATGGTCAGTAGAGATGTTTAGATTCTAGGCATGGTCAGTAGAGATGTTTAGATTCTTGGCATGGTCAGTAGAGATGTTTAGATTCTAGGCATGGTCAGTAGAGATGTGTAGATTCTAGGCATGGTCAGTAGAGATGTTTAGATTCTTGGCATGGTCACAAACCACACAGTAAAACATCTCAGATTACAAACCACACATTAAACAATCTCAGATTACAAACCACACATTAAACCATCTCAGATTACAAACCACACTCAGAGTGTGAACACTGTAGGCTGGAATCACTCGGTTTGTTATTTTTGATTAAAACAAAACCGCTATTCATTAAAACGAATACCGAACTTGTGTTTGCGTGGATTCTGCGATGCGTTTAGCAACGTCCCGCTTAACAGACAGTTGGTAGCCTGCATAACAGATAAGCTAAACTGCTAGCCATCACGCTATCGAAGTTGGTACCAGATGAGTTTTGCAATGGAACCCTCTTTGTCTGGAGAAATAAATGAATGTTTCCAGAGCTGTAGGAGCTGTATCTACTACGGTTTGTTTCTGGACAAACTGCGACAATTGTTTGATTGCCGAGGATTATAAACTTTAGGTGGCTTCCTTGATCACGCAGGTCGTCAGCCTACATAAAAAAACTAGGGAAACCGCAGAGTGGAATGTTTACATGTTCTACACAGGTGACTGGATGTTGTTTGCGCTTGTTGGATGCATCTCTGCCTTGTTGTTTGTCACTGTCCGATTGGCCGGTGTTGCCGGAGCTCCCCCATCTAATAGCTGAGTCAAAGGAGCACAGCAAGAGGAGCAAGGCATTCAACGATGGTCGCATGTCACGAGCCGTGGATACCGAAGACAGTGGTCTCCCGCAAAGCAGTCTACATTCTCTAGGAGAGGCCCGGAGAGGATAAAAACAACGATTAGTTTCGATATTCTGGAGCCTGATCTTCCTGCACCTTCGTCGCTGGGGGTGCCTGTGTCTGCAGCCTCAGTGCCTACTATTACGATTTCAAAGTCGTCATCGCCAACTTTCCATCTCTGCTCTGGATCAAGTGGGGCTTCTCTATCTGTCGGAGGCCTGCACCTGGCACCGAGAGCAACAGGCTCAAGTTATCCTGCCTTTTGCCCGTCCATAAAGGGTTCTCCGAATCCTGTGAAGCGTGGGAACGGGTGGATTTCCTCATCCTTCTCGCCAGCCGTAATCTCCGGCAATATGTACATTTAAAAAACAAGACAATTTTGCCGTCTGGTTTGCTTAAAAAAGGAATTTGAAATTATTTGTACTTTTACTTTTGATAGTTAAGTACATGTAAAACCAAATACTTTTAGACTTTTACTCAAGTAGTATTTTACTGGGTGAGTTCCACTTTTACTTGAGTCATTTTCTTTTAAGGTATCTTTACTTTAACTCAAGTATGACAATTGGGTACTTTTTCCACCACTGCTCATGGTAAGAAATGTGACCGTTCCTGGTGCAAAAACAATGTCCAATCCCGAAGCTCGAGTAAACTACATTACTAAGCCTCTCACGAATGTATTACTTCAGGACTTGGAAAACGATTTTATCGTAGTCCATGAGGGTTTTAATGACATTATGAAGGGCAGCTCTGAACAGATGAGACTGGATTTTAAAGAGCTGGTTGACTCTCTGCTAGACACTAACAAAAGACCCATCATATCTGTCCCTGTGCCCTCTCTGAATCGTGGAATTGAATGCTTTAGCAGGATTCTTTCTCTTCACAACTGGCTACGTGATTATTGCAGCTCAATGGTGTGACTTTTGTTGACAATTTTGATTCCTTTTGGAAACAAAAAACATTTTATAAGTAGGATGGGATCTACCCAAATCCACTGTGTGCAGCTCACCCTGCACTAACATAAGTAACATGAGCATATATACTTCTGCTAAGCTTTCCAGTAAAGCAATGAAAGGAAGTAAGCATCCCAGAAAAAAAGTGCTCAAAATAGCCCATGTAGCTTAAGAAACAAAGTTCATTAAATCAATAATTTGCTAGTTACATATGACATTCATATTGTGACTATCTGTGAATCTCACTTTTGATGATACAGTGGTAGCAGTACAAGGTTATTACATTTACAGAAAATATAGAAATGCCAATAGTGAAGGTGTTGCTGTTTATATTCAGAAGCACATTCCTGTAAAGATTAGAGAGGATCTCATGTTAAATACTGTTGAAGTAATATGGCTACAGGTTCATCTGCCTCACATAAAGACCATTCTGGTGGGAATCTGCTATAGACCATCAAGTGCTAACAGTCAGTATCTGGATAACGTGTGAAATGCTTAATCATTTATGTGATATCAATAGAGAGATATATTTTCTGGGTGATTTAAATATATCTATATATGCGGATGACTCAACACTATACATGTCAGCTACTACAGCGACTGAAATGACTGTAACACTTAACAAAGAGCTGCAGTTAGTTTCAGAGTGGGTGGCAAGGAATAAGTAAGTCCTAAACATTTCTAAAACTTAAAGCAATGTATCCTTCACTAAATCCTAAACCTCAACTAAATCTTGTAATAAATAATGTGGAAATTGAGCAAGTTGAGGTGACTAAACTGCTTGGAGTAACCCTGGGCTGTAAACTGTCATGGTCAAAACATATTGATACAACAGTAGCTAAGATGGGGAGAAGTCTGGCCATAAAAAAGTGCTGCTTCTTAACAACACTATCAACAAGACAGGTCCTACAGGCCCTGGTTTCTACCTTCTTAACAACACTATCAACAAGGCAGGTCCTACAGGCCCTGGTCTCTACCTTCTTAACAACACTATCAACAAGGCAGGTCCTTCAGGCCCTGGTTTCTACCTTCTTAACAACACTATCAACAAGGCAGGTCCTACAGGCCCTGGTTTCTACCTTCTTAACAACACTATCAACAAGGCAGGTCCTACAGGCCCTAGTCTCTACCTTCTTAACAACACTATCAACAAGGCAGGTCCTACAGGCCCTAGTTTCTACCTTCTTAACAACACTATCAACAAGGCAGGTCCTACAGGCTCTAGTTTCTACCTTCTTAACAACACTATCAACAAGGCAGGTCCTACAGGCCCTAGTTTCTACCTTCTTAACAACACTATCAACAAGGCAGGTCCTACAGGCCCTAGTTTCTACCTTCTTAACAACACTATCAACAAGGCAGGTCCTACAGGCCCTAGTTTCTACCTTCTTAACAACACTATCAACAAGGCAGGTCCTACAGGCCCTGGTTTCTACCTTCTTAACAACACTATCAACAAGGCAGGTCCTACAGGCCCTGGTTTCTACCTTCTTAACAACACTATCAACAAGGCAGGTTCTACAGGCCCTAGTTTCTACCTTCTTAACAACACTATCAACAAGGCAGGTCCTACAGGCCCTAGTTTCTACCTTCTTAACAACACTATCAACAAGGCAGGTCCTACAGGCCCTAGTTTTGTTGTACCTGTACTTCTGTTCAGTCGTGTGGTCAGGTGCCATTAAAAGGGACTTATCGAACACCCATGACTACCCCACAAGACATGCCACATGAGGTCTCATCACAGTCCCCAAGTCCAGAACAGACTATGGGGGGAGGCGCACAGTACTACATAGAGCCATGACTACATGGAACTCTATTCCACATCAGGTAACTGACGCAAACAGTATAATCATATTTTAAAAGCAGATAGAAAATACACCTTATGGAACAGCGGGGACTTTGAAGCAACACAAACATAGGCACAGACACATGCATACACACATGCATGCATACACACGATAACATACTCACTATACACACACATGGATTTGTTCTGTAGATATGTGGTAGTGGTGGAGTAGGGGCCTGAGGGCACACAGTGTGTTGTGAAATATGTGAATGTACTGTATAAATTGCCTTAATTTGGCCGGAGCCCAGGAAGAGTAGTTGCTGCCTTGGCACCAGCTACTGGGATCCATAATAAATACAAATAAAATACACTAAAACATCTCAGATTGGAAACACACACACACACACACACACACACACACACACACACACACACACACACACACACACACACACACACACACACACACACACACACACACACTGACCCTCTGACAAAGTCCAGAGAGAACTTCGCCAACCTGCTGCAGAGGTGTTGAGTTGACATGCCCTGCAGTGAGAAATAATAACACGAGCATGTTGTTGACATGCCCTGCAGAGAGAAATAATAACACGAGCATGTTGTTGACATGCCGTCTGACACAGTGTTGATCATCTCACCTCTATCTCCATTAAGTCAAACAGCCCAAAGCAGATCTCTAAGCTTGCAGTAACAGTTCAATTCTCCCACCTTGCTTAATGTCTTAATGTTTTTTATTATATGGAAAATAAGAAAACATGAAATGCCTAATGTCTTGTGAGAATCCCTCACCAGCTCTGTGGTGTTTCAAAGCCCTTTCTTACAGTGTGACGTGGTGAGATGTGAAAGAAGGAGGAATGGGAGTCTTCAGAGTGACTTTTGAGACTGACACCTGTCAAACACCCTCATATTGCACAGAGCTAGTCTGAATGGGAGTGTCTCTCTTTCTCCCCCCCCCCCCCCCCCCCCCCCTCTCTCTCTCTCTCAATTCAATTCAATTCAAAGGGGCTTTATTGGCATGGGAAATGATGATGTTTACGTTGCCAAAGCAAGTGAAATTGACAGGAAATAAACAAGGGAATGAAGATGTTTACGTTGCCAAAGCAAGTGAAATTGACAGGAAATAAACAAGGGAAATAAACAATAATAAACATATGAACAGTAAACATTACACTCATAATAATATTATTGTGTATGTAGAGTATTGAAGTATGAAAGAAAAAATAAATAAACAGATAAATATACTGTAGGTTGTATTTACAATGGTGTTTATGCTTCACTGTTTGCCATTTTCTTGTGGCAACAGGTCACACATCTTGCTACTGTGATGGATCACTTTGGTATCACACCCAGTAGATATGGGAGTTTATCAAGATTGGATTTGTCTTCTAATTCTTTGTGTATCTGTGTAATCTAAGGGAAATAAGTGTCTCTGATAAGGTCATACATTTGGCAGAAGGTTAGGAAGTGCAGCTCAGTTTCCACCTCATTTTGTGGGCAGTGTGCACATAACCTGTCATCTCTTGAGAGCCAGGTCTGCCAATGGCGGCCTTTCTCAATAGCAAGGCAATGCTCACTGAGTCTGTACATAGTCAAGGATTTTCTTAATTTTGGGTCAGTCACGGTGGTCAGGTATTCTGCCACTGTTTACTCTCTGTTTAGGGCCAGTCCCAGTGGTCAGGTGTTCTGCCACTGTTTACTCTCTGTGTAGGGCCAAATAGCATTCTAGTTTACTTATTTTTTTTGTTAATTCTTTTCAATGTGTCAAGAATTTATATTTTTGTTTTCTCATGATTTGTTTGGGTCTAATTGAATTGAGAATAGGGGACTACTCTCCAGGTTCATCTCTGTAGGTCATGGCTTTAAAAAAAAAAAAAATTAAACAAAAAAGTCAGTTAAGAACAAATTCTTATTTACAATGACGGCCTACACCGGCCAAACCCAGACGATGCTGGGCTAATTATACGCCGCCCCATGGGACTCCCAATCACAGCCGGGTTATGATACAGCTTTGTTATGGAAGGTTTGGGAATCACTTTGTTAGCTGGTTGTAGAATTTTCTGGATTATTAGTGGGTATCGGACAAATTCTGCTCTACATGCATTATTTGGAGATTTACGTTGTTCACTGAGGATATTTGGTGTTTGTCCCATTTTGTGATTTATTTTGTGATTTCTTGGACCTCACAATCATAAAGGGCGATGGATTCTATATCTGATTCAAGTATTTAAAGCAAGATCCTAATTGTGATGTCAAATTGATGTTCCTTTTGATGTTCCCTCTCTCTCTTTCCCTGTCACTCTCATCCCTGTCTCTCTCGCCAATCGCTCCCTCTCTCTCTCTCTCTCTCGCTCTCTCTGTCTCCCGTCACTCTAATCCCAATCTCTTCTCCCCTTCGCTCCCTCTCCCTCTTTCTTTGTTTCTTTCATTATTTCTTTCATTATTTCTTTCTTTTTCTCTCTCTCTCTCTCTCTCTCTCTCTCTCTCTCTCTCTCTCTCTCTCTCTCTCTCTCTCTCTCTCTCTCTCTCTCTCTCACCCTCTCTCTCTCTCTCTCTACTCTCTCTCTTTCTGTCTCCCTCTCTCCGTCTCACAGCCCTCTCTTTTGTCTCTGTGTTATGAAGTAGCCTATAGTCCTCATTTGGTGCCCCAGTAGTGCTGAGCTCAGCATGCTGGTTGTGTACACACTGCAGCCTCAGCACTATGAACGCAATAGAATGATAGAAAGAGGGGAAGAAGAGAGGAGGAGAGAGTGATAGAAGTGTAGAGAGAAGAGAGAGATAAAAGAGGAGAGAGTGATAAAAGAGATGAGAGTGATAGAAGAGATGAGAGTGATAGAAGAGGAAAGAGAGATGGAAGAGGAGAGAGATAGAAGAGGAGAGAGAGATGGAAGAGGAGAGAGAGATAAAAGAGGAGAGAGTGATAGAAGAGATGAGAGTGATAGAAGAGGAAAGAGAGATAGAAGAGATGAGAGTGATAGAAGAGGAGAGAGAGATAGAAGAGGAGAGAGAGATAGAAGAGGAGAGAGAGATAGAAGAGGAGATTGAGATAGAAGAGGGGAGAGTGATAGAAGAGGAGAGAGAGATAGAAGAGGAGAGAGAGATAGAAGAGGAGAGAGAGATAGAAGAGGAGAGAGAGATAGAAGAGGAGAGAGAGATAGAAGAGGAGAGAGAGATAAAAGAGGAGAGAGTGATAGAAGAGATGAGAGTGATAGAAGAGGAAAGAGAGATAGAAGAGGAGAGAGAGATAGAAGAGGATAGAGAGATAGAAGAGAAGAGAGAGATAGAAGAGGAAATAGAGATAGAAGAGGAGAGAGAGATAAAAGAGGAGAGAGTGATAGAAGAGATGAGAGTGATAGAAGAGGAGAGAGTGTGTGTGTGTGTGTGTGTGTGTGTGTGTGTGTGTGTGTGTGTGTGTGTGTGTGTGTGTGTGCGTGTGTGTGTGTAATATAGTGGGGATGGATGTGCTGTAATGTGGTGGGGATGGATAGATGTGTGTGTGGTAACGTGGTGGGGATGGATGTGTGTATGAGAGGAGTTTAGTGTCTGTGTGTAACAGGAGGAGTTCTGCTGGACATGTGGCCCTTGGTGTGACTCTTAAACCAGACACACAGCTGGGAGAGGGAGAGGGAGAGGGAGAGGGAGAGGGAGAGGGAGAGGGAGAGGGAGAGGGAGAGGGAGAGGGAGAGGGAAGGAGAGAGGGAGAGGGAAGGGAAGGGAAGGGAAGGGAAGGGAAGGGAAGGGAAGGGAGAGGGAGAGGGAGAGGGAGAGGGAAGGAGAGGGAGAGGGAGATGGAGAGGGAACTGGAGAGGGAGAGGGAGAGGGAGAGGGAGAGGGAGAGGGAGAGGGAGAGGGAGGAGAGGGAGGAGAGGGAGGAGAGGGAGAGGGAGAGGGAGAGGGAGAGGGAGAGGGAGAGGGAGAGAGGACTAAGAGACAGAGAGGTCAGTGACCATGGAGCCCAGAACATAGGAGCAGCTTACATCATCAATATCAGATCCATTTAACATTATTTTCCTTCTGTCCTCCCCTTACCGTAATGTCCAAACTACAAATTGAGACACAAACATTAAAGAAACAACTGTTGAGCTTAAACTGTTCAGTTGAGTTGGGTTATGGATTGAGCTGTTATTACAGTATAACAAATTAGGATATTGATTTGAAGAGATTTGCAATCAGTTTTATTTTATAGTGTTTGGCATGTTTTTGACCAAAATCATATTTGGAATGAATTCCATGAATTGCCATACCTGTGGATGAAAGAAAATAACAATCTGTTACTGTAAGTAACTATAAGTATTTTATCTCAGGACACAACACTGAGAGGAGTTAAAGGAGAGTGTTCCCAACCAAATCTCTTCCCCTTACCTCATTACCCTTCTCTGTACCCCCTGACCCCCCTGCCCCTAGATAATTATCCTGGGCAAAACTCAATTCCCTCCAACCCTCTCTCTCTCTCTCTCTCTCTCTCTCTCTCTCTCTCTCTCTCTCTCTCTCTCTCTCTCTCTCTCTCTCTCTCTCTCTCTCTCTCTCTCGCTCTCTCTATCTCTCTCTCTCTCAAACATGATTGGTCAACTCCCCCCTCTCATTCTCTCTCCCTGCTTAAATACTTTTAACATAAAGAGGGAGGGAGGGAGGGGTGGGGGAGGGGAATTGTGTGTGTGCACTCTGTTGTCACTGGCAGGCAGAGCTAGAAAGAGAGAGAGAGGAGGGAGAGGAGGGAGAGAGGGAGGGAGAGGGATAGTTGAGTTGTGTCCCATACATGGAGACAAAAAAGGCAGCGGTGAACACAATGTCTGCTCTCTGCTCTCTGCTCTCTGCTCTCTGCTCTCTGCCCAACAGGATTATCTAACTGCTGCGTTCAGATAGAAAGAGAATCTGCAGGCATGAATAGGTAAGAACAGCTTCTCTCTCCTCTGTCTTCAGTGTTGGAGTGTTGTGACCGCAGCGCTGTGCTGTGTTTCTACTGTAGCGTGGTAGGAGGTGGCTGCTGCCTGTCTGTGTCTGTTTGACTTGGCTCTATCTCTGTGGGTGTGAAGGAAGTACAGGAAGCGTGGACTTGTCTTTGGCCGCTGGCCACCATGTACATTCCCAAGCTCAACATCTCCTGTTCTGTCTGTCTGTCTGTCCATCTGTTTAGCCCCTGTGGGGTTCTCTGTCAATCTCTCTTTCTATAATTCTTTCTCATCGTCTGCACTATTTAATATTTCTAGAAGTGTATAAATAGCTCTGTTTATTTCAAAGCGATTTAGAAATTAGTGTACTGATAAAAGTGAATTTAGAGATGTCTGTGTGTGTCAGGAGAAGGTACATGAGTTCAACCCACTCCAGACAGAAGTCTTGTGCAGTCCATTGTTCAGGGACAGCCGTGCGCTGAGTTTACTGCATAATATTCACTTCCATATGATCAGACCGCTTTATAGAGAGTGTCACGCTTTTTATCGCATTGATGAAACATGCTAAAAATCCACATTACAGATTTAGGATATTCATGGAATGAAGTTGTTTTTAAAAAATGAGTTACCTTTAAAAATATATATATATTATCATTATCTTCCAGTTCTGTATGTAACGGAAAATTGCACATGTTCATTCTGACTTTCAGCATTAGTTTTTCAATATTCAGCCTAATACTCTTCTAGCTGGTCTGAAACAGGATGTGGAATTTATCCATTATGTTTTGTGGACCAAGTATTTTAAATATGTGCATCTTTATAGACATGAATGTTTGCCATTTTTATGTAAGATTTGTTCAATTCTCTGTGAACTGATAGTCCTGTTGGAGAGGCTATAGTTATATTAGATCAACAAATATAGAAAACGCAGCAGGATTACAATACATTTCATCTGAGTACATGATTTCCCTAGAAACGCTTGACTTATCTTCCCTGGAAAGCTGAGCAAAACAAAAATGTCATGTCCTTGTTTTGAAATTTCCTTTAATTTGTATCAAGAGTATATCTGAAAACTGGAAAATAAGTCAGTCAGAATGCTGTGGGTCAAACGTTGTTGTTGTAGGAAACATTGTTTCCCATTATTTTGACTACTTCTACTGCCTTATTGTGTTACAGTAAGTCTCATGAGAATGCAGTCTTTACAGCCCTAGCTAACACACAGAGCAACAGAGCAGTCTTTACAGCCCTAGCTAACACACAGAGCAACAGAGCAGTCTTTACAGCCCTAGCTAACACACAGAGCAACAGAGCAGTCTTTACAGCCCTAGCTAACGCACAGAGCAGCAGAGTAGTCTTTACTGCCCTAGCTAACACACAGAGCAACAGAGCATGTCTTTACAGCCCTAGCTAACACACATAGCAACAGAGCAGTCTTTACAGCCCTAGCTAACGCACAGAGCAACAGAGCAGTCTTTACAGCCCTAGCTAAAACACAGAGCAACAGAGCAGTCTTTACAGCCCTAGCTAACACACAGAGCAACATAGCATGTCTTTACAGCCCTAGCTAACACACAGAGCAACAGAGCAGTCTTTACAGCCCTAGCTAACACACAGAGCAACAGAGCAGTCTTTACAGCCCTAGCTAACACACAGAGCAACAGAGCAGTCTTTACAGCACTAGCTAACACACAGAGCAACAGAGCATGTCTTTACAGCCCTAGCTAACACACAGAGCAACAGAGCAGTCTTTACAGCCCTAACTAACACACAGAGCAACAGAGCATGTCTTTACAGCCCTAGCTAACGCACAGAGCAACATAGCAGTCTTTACAGCCCTAGCTAACGCACAAAGCATGTCTTTACAGCCCTAGCTAACACACATAGCATGTCTTTACAGCCCTAGCTAACACACAGAGCAACAGAGCAGTCTTTACAGCCCTAGCTAACACACAGAGCATGTCTTTACAGCCCTAGCTAACACACAGAGCATGTCTTTACAGCCCTAGCTAACACACAGAGCATGTCTTTACAGCCCTAGCTAACACACAGGGCAACAGAGCATGTCTTTACAGCCCTAGCTAACACACAGGGCAACAGAGCATGTCTTTACAGCCAACGCACAGAGCACTAGTCTCAGCCAACGCACAGAGCCCTGGTCTGAGCCAACGCACAGAGCACTGATCTCAGCTAACACACAGAAAGCAGTGGTCTCAGCCAACACACAGAGCACTGGTCTCAGCGAACGCACAGAAAGCAGTGGTCTCAGCCAACACACAGAGCACTGATCTCAGCTAACACACAAAAAGCAGTGGTCTCAGCTAACGCCAGAAAGCACTGGTCTCAGCTAACGCACAGAAAGCACTGGTCTCAGCTAACGCACAGAAAGCAGTGGTCTCAGCCAATGCACAGAAAGCACTGGTCTCAGCCAACACACAGAAAGCAGTGGTCTCAGCCAACACACAGAAAGCAGTGGTCTCAGCCAACACACAGAAAGCAGTGGTCTCAGCCAATGCACAGAAAGCACTGGTATCAGCCAACACACATAAAGCGGTGGTCTCAGCCAACACACAGAAAGCACTGGTCTCAGCCAACACGCAGAAAGCACTGGTCTCAGCCAACACACAGAAAGCAGTGGTCTCAGCCAACACACATAAAGCACTGGTCTCAGCCAACACACAGAAAGCACTGTTCTCAGCCAACACACAGAAAGCACTGGTCTCAGCCAACACACAGAAAGCACTGGTCTCAGCCAACACACAGAAAGCACTGGTCTCAGCCAACACACAGAAAGCAGTGTTCTTTTGGTTGTTTTGGGGAGGTAGTCAGATTTAGAAGGCCCTCTTTAAAGCCCTGCTCTCTGACCACAGCCTTACTGTGTCCATTCCTGTCTGCCTCAGGCTAATGAATATATGTGGTCAAATATATTGGCACCCTTGCACTTTACAATTGAGTGCAATGGAGCAGAATGCTCATTTTCCTATTTAAAGAAAATGGGTGAATGCCAATTCTTACCCTGTGGCCACCTGCAACGTTGACAGGTGAGATAAACGACACAGTAAATGAGAATTATTGTGTCCTACAAAATGTATTTGAATTGTGAATAACTTAGTCCAGGACACATGTGACTTGGAAATGAAAATTCAACATTTTGGTTTAGATTCTTCTTCTTCTTTGTCCTATGAAGTTGCAAATCAAACAAATGCACACATAAACAACAAAAGTATTTTCAATTTCAACTTATTTTAGAAGAAATAGTAATTTATGCAATGGTGCCAATATATTTGACAGTTTTTGTACCGCTGTGTGTGAGCGAACGTGTGTGTGACTCAGTCTGGTAGACAGTAGGTGTTAATGTGGACGTGTGTGTGACTCAGTCTGGGAGACAGTAGGTGTTAATGTGGACGTGTGTGTGACTCAGTCTGGGAGACAGTAGGTGTTAATGTGGACGTGTGTGTGACTCAGTCTGGGAGACAGTAGGTGTTAATGTGGACGTGTGTGTGACTCAGTCTGGGAGACAGTAGGTGTTAATGTGGACGTGTGTGTGACTCAGTCTGGGAGACAGCAGGTGTTAATGTGGACGTGTGTGTGACTCAGTCTGGGAGACAGTAGGTCTTAATGTGGACGTGTGTGTGACTCAGTCTGGGAGACAGTAGGTGTTAATGTGGACGTGTGTGTGACTCAGTCTGGGAGACAGCAGGTGTTAATGTGGACGTGTGTGTGACTCAGTCTGGGAGACAGTAGGTGTTAATGTGGACGTGTGTGTGACTCAGTCTGGGAGACAGCAGGTGTTAATGTGGACGTGTGTGTGACTCAGTCTGGGAGACAGTAGGTGTTAATGTGGACGTGTGTGTGTTTGTTAAACTTGTGGGCTGCTGTTTTTTCATTTATGTTGTGTGTTTAGAGTGTGTGAAATGGTTAGTTGATGCCTGTGTATTGGAGTGTGTGTGGTTAGTTGATGCCTGTGTATTGGAGTGTGAAACGGTTAGTTGATGCCTGTGTATTGGAGTGTGTGAAATGGTTAGTTGATGCCTGTGTATTGGAGTGTGTGTGGTTAGTTGATGCCTGTGTATTGGCGTGTGTTTGTGTGTACGTGTGCGTGCAAAGCAGTTCGACAGATACAACGACACAGAGTTACACATGGAGTAAAACAAACATACAGTCAATAATACAGTAGAAACAAGTCTATATGCAATGTGAGCAAATGAGGTGAGAAGGGAGGTAAAGGCAAAAAAAAGGCCATGGTGGCAAAGTAAATACAATATAGCAAGTAAAACACTGGAATGGTAGATTGTCAGTAGAATAATGTGCAAAGTAGAAATAAAAATAATGGGGGTGCAAAGGAACAAAATAAATAAATACAGTAGGGGACGAGGTAGTTGTTTATAGATGGGCTATGTACAGGTGCAGTAATCTGTGAGCTGCTCTGACAGCTGGTGCTTAAAGCTAGTGAGGGAGATAAGTGTTTCCAGTTTCAGAGATTTTTGTAGTTTGTTCCAGTTATTGGCAGCAGAGAACTGGAAGAAGAGGCGGCCAAAGGAAGAATTGGTTTTGGTGGTGACTAGAGAGATTTACCTGATGGAGTGCGTGCTACAGGTGGGTGCTGCTATGGTGACCAGCGAGCTGAGATAAGGGGGGACTTTACCTAGCAGGGTCTTGTAGATGACCTGGAGCCAGTGGGTTTGGCGACGAGTATGAAGCGAGGACCAGCCAACGAGAGCGTACAGGTCGCAGTGGTGGGTAGTATATGGGGCTTTGGTGACAAAACGGATGGCACTGTGATAGACTGCATCCAATTTATTGAGTAGGGTATTGGAGGCTATTTTGTAAATGACATCGACGAAGTCGAGGATTGGTAGGATGGTCAGTTTTACAAGGTTTGGCAGCATGAGTGAAGGATGCTTTGTAGCGAAACAGGAAGCCAATTCTAGATTTAACGTTGGATTGGAGATGTTTGATGTGAGTCTGGAAGGAGAGTTTACAGTCTAACCAGACATCTAGGTATTTGTAGTTGTCCACATATTCTAAGTCAGAACCGTCCAGAGTAGTGATGTTGGACGGGTGGGCAGGTGCAGGCAACGATTGGTTGAAGAGCATGCATTTAGTTTTAATTGTATTTAAGAGCAATTGAAGGCCACAGAAGGAGAGTTGTATGGCATTGAAGCTCACCTGGAGGGTTGTTAACACAGTGTCCAAAGAAGGGCCAGAAGTATACAGAATGGTGTCATCTGCGTAGAGGGGGATCAGATACTCACCAGCAGCAAGAGCGACATCATTGATGTTTACAGAGAAGAGAGTCGGTCCAAGAATTGAACCCTGTGGCACCCCCATAGAGACTGCCAGAGGCCCGGACAACAGGCCCTCCGATTTGACACACTGAACTCTATCAGAGAAGTAGTTGGTGAACCAGGCGAGGCAATCATTTGAGAAACCAAGGCTGTCGAGTCTGCCGATGAGGATGTGGTGATTGACAGAGTCGAAAGCTTTGGCCAGGTCAATGAATACGGCTGCACAGTATTGTTTCTTATCGATGGCGGTTATGATATTGTTTCGGACCTTGAGCGTGGCTGAGGTGCACCCATGACCAGTTCTGAAACCAGATTGCATAGCGGAGAAGGTATGGTGGGATTCAAAATGGTCAGTAATCTGTTTGTTGACTTGGCTTTCGAAGACCTTAGAAAGGCAGGGTAGGATAGATATAGGTCTGTAGCAGTTTGTTTCAAGACCGCAGCTGCTTTCCAATCTTTGGGAATCTCAGACGACACGAATGAGAGGTTATACATGTAATATACATTTGTGTGAGTGTGTGTGTTTACCTGTGGAATGATCTCAAATACTCTCCAAAGTTGAATGTTCTGGGGCTTCTAGGGCAGTTTGGATGGATGGTTGATTACGGTTTTACTGAGGAATGGGTATATTTATCATAATCGTGTTTTATAAGTTACATTTCTTAAATTGCTTGTAAATATTGTAGGTGTTTATCGATTTGGATTTGTAAATGTTGTGAATTGTATGATTGTGGGCAGGGCTTTCCCTGTTTAAATAAAACAAGGCAACAGTAAATGTGTCATCCCCGTGGATGAGCCCCCCCCCCCCCCCCCCCCCCCCCCCCCCCCGCCTTGGCCCAGTGCTGTTTGAGAGATGTCGTGTGTGACTAACATTCAAACTAACATATGGAATGACGTACACAGATCCACAGTCCCGCCTCGATAAAAACATTTTGTCCCAAGATATTGTGGATCTGTAACTGTCTCTCATCTCCTTGTACAGGGTAAGAAGAGTGTTGTAGCCTGTTAGTACTGGCAGCCCCTAACAGTGATGGACAACAGGCAGACAGATGTTAACCTGGACCTGGCTGGTTACTGCTCTCCTCTGACAGAACTACTCTCCTCCTAACTGAGACCAGCTCCACAGAATGTTGAGCCCCGTTGCCCCCTATAGTAAGTACCTACACACACCCCTATATCACAGAATGCTGAGCCCCATTGCCCCCTATAGTAAGTACCATACCCTCACCCCTATATCACAGAATGCTGAGCCCCATTGCCCCCTATAGTAAGTACCTACACACACCCCTATATCACAGAATGCTGAGCCCCATTGCCCCCTATAGTAATATACAGTAAGTACCATACACTCACCCCTATATCACAGAATGCTGAGCCCCATTGCCCCCTATAGTAAGTACCATACACCCACCCCTATATCACAGAATGGTGAGCCCCATTGCCCCCTATAGTAAGTACCATACACCCACCCCTATATCACAGAATGGTGTGCCCCATTGCCCCCTATAGTAAGTACCATACACTCACCACTATATCACAGAATGGTGAGCCCCATTGCCCCCTATAGTAAGTACCATACACTCACCACTATATCACAGAATGCTGAGCCCCATTGCCCCCTATAGTAAGTACCATACACTCACCCCTATATCACAGAATGCTGAGCCCCATTGCCCCCTATAGTAAGTACCATACACTCACCACTATATCACAGAATGCTGAACCTCATTGCCCCCTATACTAATATACAGTAAGTAGCATACACTCACCCCTATATCACAGAATGCTGAGCCCCATTGCCCCCTATAGTAATATACAGTAAGTACCATACACTCTGTATATATATATATATGTAGTGTAGTGTAGTGTACACGTTGTATCTACGTGTAGTGTAGTGTACACTGTATATATGTGTAGTGTAGTGTACACTATGTATCTACGTGTAGTGTAGTGTAGTGTACACTCTGTATATATGTGTAGTGTAGTGTACACTCTGTATCTGCATGTAATGTAGTGTACACTCTGTATCTACGTGTAATGTAGTGTAATGTACACTCTGTATCTACGTGTAGTGTAGTGTAGTGTAGTGTACACTCTGTATCTACGTGTAGTGTGGTGTAGTGTACACTCTGTATCTACGTGTAGTGTAGTGTAGTGTACACTATGTACTATGTGTAGTGTAGTGTACACTATGTATCTACGTGTAGTGTAGTGTACACTATGTATCTACGTGTAGTGTAGTGTAGGGTAGTGTAGTGTACACTGTATCTATGTGTAGTGCAGTGAACTAGAAGTGGAAGAGATGGAAAGAGGAAGAGAGGAAGGGATGGAAAGATGAAGAGAGGAAGAGATGGAAAGAGGAAGAGAGGGAGAGATGGAAAGAGGAAGAGAAGGAGAGATGGAAAGAGGATGAGAGGGAGAGAGGAGGAGAGGGAGAGATGGAAAGAGGAAGGGAGGAATAGATGGAAAGAGGAAGAGAAGGAGAGATGGAAAGAGGAAGAGAGGAAGAGATGGAAAGAGGAAGAGAGGGAGAGAGGAAGAGATGGAAAGAGGAAGAGAGGGAGAGATGGAAAGATGAAGAGAGGGAGAGAGGAAGAGATGGAAAGAGGGAGACAGGAAGAGATGGAAAGAGGAAGAGAGGGAGAGATGGAAAGAGGAAGAGAGGGAGAGAGGAAGAGATTGAAAGAGGAAGAGAGGAAGAGATGGAAAGAGGAAGAGAGGGAGAGATGGAAAGAGAAAGGGAGGGAGAGAGGATGAGAGGGAGAGAGGAAGAGATGGAAAGAGGAAGAGAGGAAGAGATGGAAAGAGGAAGAGAGGGAGAGAGGAAGAGAGGAAGAGAGGAAGAGATGGAAAGAGGAAGAGAGGGAGAGAGGAAGAGATGGAAAGAGGAAGAGAGGAAGAGATGGAAAGAGGAAAAGAGGGAGAGATGGAAAGAGGAAGAGAGGGAGAGGAAGAGAGGGAGAGAGGAAGAGATGGAAAGAGGAAAAGAGGAAGAGATGGAAAGAGGAAGAGAGGGAGAGATGGAGAGCGGACGAGAGGAAGAGATGGAAAGAGGAAAAGAGGAAGAGATGGAAAGAGGAAGAGAGGGAAAGAGGAAGAGAGGGAGAGAGGAAGAGATGGAAAGAGGAAGAGAGGAAGAGATGAAGAGAGAAAGAGATGGAAAGAGGAAGAGAGGGAGAGAGGAAGAGATGGAAAGAGGAAGACAGGGAGAGATGGAAAGAGGAAGACAGGGAGAGAGGAAGAGAGGGAGAGAAGAAGAGAGGGAGAGAGGGGGAGACGGAGAAAAAGAGGAGGTTGGAAGGTTGATGACTTTAGCGGCAGGAACCCTGTTGTTTCTAAACCCTCATTTCACAGGCAGCCACTGTTCTGGTTCAGAGTTCAGGCTACCACTGTTCTGGTTCAGAGTTCAGGCTACCACTGTTCTGGTTGAGAGTCCAGGCTACCACTGCTCTGGTTCAGAGTTCAGGCAACCACTGTTCTGGTTCAGAGTTCAGGCTACCACTGTTCTGGTTCAGAGTTCAGGCTACCACTGCTCTGGTTCAGTGTTCAGGCTACCACTGTTCTGGTTCAGAGTTCAGGCTACCACTGCTCTGGTTCAGAGTTTAGGCTACCACTGTCCTGGTTCAGAGTTCAGGCTACCACTGTCCTGGTTCAGAGTTCTGGCTACCACTGTCCTGGTTCAGAGTTCAGGCTACCACTGCTCTGGTTCAGAGTTTAGGCTACCACTGCCCTGGTTCAGAGTTCAGGCTACCACTGCCCTGGTTCAGAGTTCAGGCTACCACTGCTCTGGTTCAGAGTTTAGGCTACCACTGTCCTGGTTCAGAGTTCAGGCTACCACTGTTCTGGTTCAGAGTTCAGGCTACCACTGCTCTGGTTCAGAGTTCAGGCTACCACTGTCCTGGTTCAGAGTTCAGGCTACCACTGCTCTGGTTCAGAGTTCAGGCTACCACTGTCCTGGTTCAGAGTTCAGGCTACCACTGCTCTGGTTCAGAGTTTAGGCTACCACTGTCCTGGTTCAGAGTTCAGGCTACCACTGTTCTGGTTCAGAGTTCAGGCTACCACTGTCCTGGTTCAGAGTTCAGGCTACCACTGCTCTGGTTCAGAGTTCAGGCTACCACTGTTCTGGTTCAGAGTTCAGGCTACCACTGCTCTGGTTCAGAGTTCAGGCTACCACTGTTCTGGCTCAGAGTTCAGGCTACCACTGTTCTGGTTCAGAGTTCTGGCTACCACTGCCCTGGTTCAGAGTTCAGGCTACCACTGCTCTGGTTCAGAGTTCAGGCTACCACTGTTCTGGTTCAGAGTTCAGGCTACCACTGCTCTGGTTCAGAGTTCAGGCTACCACTGCTCTGGTTCAGAGTTCAGGCTACCACTGTTCTGGTTCAGAGTTCAGGCTACCACTGTTCTGGTTGAGAGTCCAGGCTACCACTGCTCTGGTTCAGAGTTCAGGCAACCACTGTTCTGGTTCAGAGTTCAGGCTACCACTGTTCTGGTTCAGAGTTCAGGCTACCACTGCTCTGGTTCAGAGTTCAGACTACCACTGTTCTGGTTCAGAGTTCTGGCTACCACTGCCCTGGTTCAGAGTTCAGGCTACCACTGTTCTGGTTCAGAGTTCAGGCTACCACTGCTCTGGTTCAGAGTTCAGGCTACCACTGTCCTGGTTCAGAGTTCAGGCTACCACTGTTCTGGTTCAGAGTTCAGGCTACCACTGCTCTGGTTCAGAGTTCAGGCTACCACTGCCCTGGTTCAGAGTTCAGGCTACCACTGTTCTGGTTCAGAGTTCAGGCTACCACTGTTCTGGTTCAGAGTTCAGGCTACCACTGCTCTGGTTCAGAGTTCAGGTTACCACTGCTCTGGTTCAGAGTTCAGGCTACCACTGTTCTGGTTCAGAGTTCAGGCTACCACTGCTCTGGTTCAGAGTTCAGGCTACCACTGCTCTGGTTCAGAGTTCAGGCTACCACTGTTCTGGTTCAGAGTTCAGGCTACCACTGTCCTGGTTCAGAGTTCAGGCTACCACTGTTCTGGTTCAGAGTTCAGGCTACCACTGCTCTGGTTCAGAGTTCAGGCTACCACTGTTCTGGTTCAGAGTTCAGGCTACCACTGTTCTGGTTCAGAGCTGTTGTGAACTGATAGAACTGTTGTGAACTGATAGAACTGCTGTGAACTGATAGAACTGTTGTGAACTGTTGTGAACTGTTGGAGCTGTTGTGAACTGATAGAACTGTTGTGAACTGATGGAACTGTTGTGAACTGATGGAACTGTTGTGAACTGATGGAACTGTTGTGAACTGATAGAACTGTTGTGAACTGATAGAACTGTTTTGAACTGATAGAACTGTTGTGAACTGACTTCCATCAGGCAGACCATACATACTGACCGACCAATCAACACTCTCCTCTGCTCTCTTCAGAACACGTAGACCCAAGAATGTCACAAACCACGGGCGGAATGTTTAGAATACCCTTGGATGCCAAAAAAGACTCCGGAACATTGCTTTCCTTTACAGGACTCATTCAACGCACCAAATACTGGGCTTTGTCTGAAATGGTCTCGGCTAGCTCTACCTGTACACACACACTACAGGGTTTCTTGTACTTTAGCTATAGCTTGAGGTTGTTTCATTATAATAACTGCTGTGTTGTGTACTGCTGTGTGGTGAGTGGTGTGAAGGGTTGGTAACAGATTGCTAGCGTGTCTCTTTCTGGACAGTGAGATGGTAGGAGAGTACACACAGTGGAGTTAGTCACCGTGCTGATGGTATCTGAGACCACTGACACAGAGCGAGTGGTGTCTCTCTCTCCCTACCTCTCTCTCTCTCTCACTACCTCTCTCTCTCCCTACCTCTCTCTCTCTCTCTCTCCATACCTCTCTCTCTCTCTCTCCCTACCTCTCTCTCTCTCTCCCTACCTCTCTCTCTCTCCCTACCTCTCTCTTACTCTCTCCCTACCTCTCTCTCTCTCTCTCCCTACCTCTCTCTCTCTCTCCCTACCTCTCTCTCTCTCTCTCCATACCTCTCTCTTACTCTCTCCCTACCTCTCTCTCTCTCTCTCTCCATACCTCTCTCTCTCTCTCTCTCTCTCTCTCTCTCTCCCTACCTCTCTCTCTCTCCCTACCTCTCTCTTACTCTCTCCCTACCTCTCTCTCTCTCTCTCCCTACCTCTCTCTCTCTCTCCCTACCTCTCTCTCTCTCTCTCCATACCTCTCTTTCTCTCCCTACTTCTCTCTCTCGCTCTCCCTACCTCTCTCTCTCTCTCTCTCCCTACCCCTCTCTCCATCTCTCTCTCTCCCTACCTCTCTCTCTCTCTCTCCCTCTCTCTCTCTCTCCCTACCTCTCTCTCTCCCTCTCTCTCTCTCCCTACCTCTCTCTCCATCTCTCTCTCTCCCTACCTCTCCCCATCTCTCTCTCCCTCTCTCTCTCCCTACCTCTCCCCTTCTCTCTCCCTCTCTCTCTCCCTACCTCTCCCCCTCTCCCCCCTCTCTCTCTTTCTCTCTCTCTCTCCCTACCTCTCATTCTCTCTCTCGCTACCTCTCTCTCTCTCTCACTACCTCTCCCCCTCTCTCTCACTACCTCTCTCTCTCTCACTACCTCTCCCCCTCTCTCTCCCCCTCTCTCTCTCTCCCTACCTCTCCCACTCTCTCTCCCTCTCTCTCTCCCTACCTCTCCCCTTCTCTCCCCCGTCTCTCTCTCCTTACCTCTCCCCCTCTCTCTCCCCCTCTCTCTCTCTCCCTACCTCTCCCCCTCTCTCTGTCCCCCTCTCTGTCTCTCTCTCTCTCTCCCTACCTCTCCCCTCTCTTTCTCCATCTATCTCTCTCTCTCCCTACCTCTCCCCCCTCTCTCTCTCTCTCTCCCTCTCTCTCCCTACATCTCCCCCTCTCCTTCTCCCCCCCCCTCTCCCTCTCTCTCCCTCTCTCTCCCTACATTCCCCCCTCTCTCCCTCTCTCTCCCTACCTCTCCCCCTCTCCCCCCCTCTCTCCCTCTCTCTCCCTCTCTCTCCCTACCTCTCCCCCCTCTCTCTCTCTCAGCGTTCATTGTGAGACTCCTGGTTTTGTTATTTTATTAACCCTTTCTTCATGATTCTTCTGGACACAAATCATGCGAAGAGGAGGGTTAATGTATGTGGTGTACATGTGAACAATCTCACCTACATGTCAGAACTTTCTTTGTGGGGAAGACTAAACATTCCTACTTTCTTATGTTACTTCTGACTTCTAGCACTGGTATTTCAGCTTAGTCACACACACACACACACACACACACACACACACACACACACACACACACACACACACACACACACACACACACACACACACACACAAATACACACACACATACACACACACACACACACACACACACACACACACACACACACACACACACACACACACACACACACACACACACACACACACACACACAGCTGAGATACACTCTTTCCTCATAGACCTTCTATTCACCTCATCTGTTCCCTCATGTCCCCTCTGTGTGTTCGTCCGGCCGTTGTTCCTACCCTCTGGCTCCTGGCTCTTTATCTCTCGTCCAGAAGACCCCAAGTTGGGTCTGCCAGCTAGGGCCGGACCTGAATGAAACCTGAGAGAGATTCCAGGGGCCATGGATACTCCTGGAGGGATTTGGTGCAAAGAATCTGTAATCTGCACTTCAAACAGGCTCCTAAATCAGTCCCAGGCCGATAGCCCAGGAGTGCCATAACCCTTGTTGCTGGGGGCCCCCACTGCTGGTGGAGGGATACCTTTTCTTTTCAACACACCGACATACATATGCCTGCCTGGCCTGACATTGAGTAGAGTGGGGCAGCTCCAAGCCTTCAGCTCCAGCAGATTTTGTAACTCTCCTTTCTGTGAACCCACTCTCTGTCTATCTTTCCTCTCTCGTTTTCTTGTTTCGTTATTCTCTTGTTCTCTCTGTCTCGTTCTCTCTCTCTCTCATTCTCCTTCTCTCTTTTTTTCTATCCTCTCTGTAAATTACTGACTCATGAGGGCCGAGCTGACTTGACTCATAAGGGCCGAGCTGACTTGACTTATGAGGGCCGAGCTGACTTGACTTATGAGGGCCGAGCTGACTTGACTCATGAGGGCCGAGCTGACTTGACTCATGAGGGCCAAGCTAACTTGACTCATGAGGGCCGAGCTGACTTGACTCATGAGGGCCGAGCAGTCTTGACTCATGAGGGCCGGGCTGACTTGACTCATGAGGGCCGAGCTGACTTGACTCATGAGGGCCGAGCTGACTTGACTCATGAGGGCCGGGCTGACTTGACTCATGAGGGCCGAGCTGACTTGACTCATGAGGGCCGAGCTGACTTGACTCATGAGGGCCGGGCTGACTTGACTCATGAGGGCCGGGCTGACTTGACTCATGAGGGCCGAGCTGACTTGACTCATGAGGGCCGAGCGGACTTGACTCATGAGGACCGAGCTGACTTGACTCATGGGGACCGGGCTGACTTGACTCATGAGGGCCTAGCTGACTTGACTCATGGGGACCGGGCTGACTTGACTCATGAGGACCGAGCTGACTTGACTCATGAGAGCCGGGCTGACTTGACTCATGAGGGCCAGGCTAACTTTTACAAGGCTATGTTACAGCATGGCTCCCACATATATCTGCCAAGAATCTCTGTTTCTCATTGCGCCCTAGGTTGGTCTCTCTATAAAGAGAGAGAGTCGAAGAGAGTCAAACTGGTCGACAGTTTAGGCATGTTAAAAAAGGAAAGCACTTGCGTGTTCTGTGTGTGCACAGTTTTCCCTGGTTTTTCAGAGCAGGTGTTTTTCTTCTATAGGGAGAGGACCAGGTTGGAGAGGAGGGGTATGAGGGGTACAGAGGTGGCAGCATGGAGATAGAGATGGTGAGGGGTACAGAGGTGGCAGCATGGAGATAGAGATGGTGAGGGGTACAGAGGTGGCAGCATGGAGATAGAGATGGTGAGGGGTACAGAGGTGGCAGCATGGAGATAGAGATGGTGAGGGGTACAGAGGTGGCAGCATGGAGATAGAGATGGTGAGGGGTACAGAGGTGGCAGCATGGAGATAGAGATGGTGAGGGGTACAGAGGTGGCAGCATGGAGATAGAGATGGTGAGGGGTACAGAGGTGGCAGCATGGAGATAGAGATGGTGAGGGGTACAGAGGTGGCAGCATGGAGATAGAGATGGTGAGGGGTACAGAGGTGGCAGCATGGAGATAGAGATGATGAGGGGTACAGAGGTGGCAGCATGGAGATAGAGATGGTGAGGGGTACAGAGGTGGCAGCATGGCAGCATGGAGATGGAGATGGTGAGGGGTACAGCGGGTGGTTTGTACGGAGCATGGTTCTAGGGGTACAGTGGGTGGTTTGTACGGAGCATGGTTCTAGGGGTACAGCGGGTGGTTTGTACAGAGCATGGTTCTAGGGGTACAGCGGGTGGGTTGTATGGAGCATGGTTCTAGGGGTACAGTGGGTGGTTTTTACGGAGCATGGTTCTAGGGGTACAGCGGGTGGTTTGTACGGAGCATGGTTCTAGGGGTACAGTGGGTGGTTTGTACGGAGCATGGTTCTAGGGGTACAGCGCGTGGGTTGTACGGAGCATGGTTCTAGGGGTACAGCGGGTGGTTTGTACGGAGCATGGTTCTAGGGGTACAGCGGGTGGTTTGTACGGAGCATGGTTCTAGGGGTACAGTGGGTGGTTTGTACGGAGCATGGTTCTAGGGGTACAGCGGGTGGTTTGTACGGAGCATGGTTCTAGGGGTACAGTGGGCGGTTTGTACGGAGCATGGTTCTAGGGGTACAGCGGGTGGTTTGTACGGAGCATGGTTCTAGGGGTACAGTGGGTGGTTTGTACGGAGCATGATTCTAGGGGTACAGTGGTTGGTTTGTATGGGGCATGGTTCTAGGGGTACAGTGGTTGGTTTGTATGGAGCATGGTTCTAGGGGTACAGCGAGTGGGTTGTACAGAGAGCTGGTGTCCATGTAGTCAGAGCAACAACACATCCCAGAGTTGGTGTCCATGTAGTCAGAGCAACAACACATCCCAGAGTTGGTGTCCATGTAGTCAGAGCAACAACACATCCCAGAGTTGGTGTCCATGTAGTCAGAGAAACAACACATCCCAGAGTTGGTGTCCATGTAGTCAGAGCAGCAACACATCCCATAGTTGGTGTCCATGTAGTCAGAGCAACAACACATCCCAGAGTTGGTGTCCATGTAGTCAGAGCAAAGGGAAGGGACAGAGAGAGGACAGATTATAAAGAGGGGGAGAGAGAGAGAGAGAGAGAGAGAGAGAGAGAGAGAGAGAGAGATAGAGAGAGAGAGAGAGAGAGAGAGAGAGAGATTATAAAGAGAGAGAGAGATTATAAAGAGTGAGAGAGAGAGAGAGAGAGAGAGAGAAAGAGAGAGAGAGAGAGAGAGATTATAAAGAGGGGGAGAGAGAGATTGGAAGGAAACGATGGAGCAGAGCTGTAGAGGAGAGGGAAAGATAGAGACTGTAGGGGAAAGAGATGATTGGGAATAAGGGAGGAGGAGGAGAAGGAGGAAGGAGACAGATGGAAGGGGTGAGTTGTCATCACAGAGCCTTCAGACAGCTGTTCTTTGATATATTAGTGGAAACACACACACACACACACATATATAGGGACCCTGTTTTTGTTAAAGGGGAGGGGGGATAAGTGGCTGACCATTTGTGGACGTGCGTTAGGTTAGTGTAGCAGGGTAGCAGGGTAGCAGGCACGGGGGATGGGAACAGTTGTTTCCAAAACTATGAGCACGAAGCACAGTGACACATCTAAGATATTTACTTCAGAGGAGTTTGAGTGTTTTAGAGAGCGTTGAAAAGGAGACGACCGACGATCTTACATGGGATTCGCTTTTGCTGCACACAATATCAGCAGTATTTCTCAGTGTTTGTCAATTAATCAACATTTAAACAAAAACCAGTACGTAGTTAAGTGCTTTTCCCTTAAAAACAAACTGCTGTAGGAACATTCATTAAGAACACATTCTTATTTTCAATGACGACCTGGGAACAATGGGTTAACTGCCTTGTTCAGGAGCAAAACGACAGATTATTACCTGGTCAGCTCAGGGATTCAATCTAGCAACCTTTTGGTTACTGGCCCAACGCTCTAAACACTAGGCTACCTACCGCCCCGGCAGAAATGAGGGGAATAAGTTAGTTGGTACATCAAAGAAAGATACTGTCCATGTAATACCGGGGCACTGGGGACGGAGGGACATGTCTGAAATGGCATTTTTGTCCCCATCAGTTTAATCATTGGAATGTTTAATCATTGGAATGTTTAATCATTGGAATGTTTAATCATTGGAATGTGATACAGAACAAGGCAGCGGTGTTCTTTAGGACCATGCGGACATCTCCGAGCGGTCGGGTAGGCTGTTTGGAGTGATACTCCGACTGGATAAACCAAAGTTGCGCTCCTGATTAAATAAACAGCTCTTCAACCCACATCTGAGTTTGTAGGGAGAGAGGCTTCATGCACTCTGCAAACATTTGATTACGAGTGTTTGGTAGGTTAGGCGGGGGTGGAGGAGGGCGTAGCTAGTTTACGGGGTTTGGTGAGTTAGGTGTGTGTGGTGGACGACATAGCTAGTTTACAGGGTTTGGTAGGTAAGCTGGGGTTGGTGCAGGACATAGCTAGTCTATAGGATTTTAATGGGTTGGGTGGGGGTGGTAAAGGAAGTAGCTAGTTTACAGGGTTTGGTAGGTAAGGTGGGGGTGGAGGGTCTCTCTCCCTGAATATAGGCTGACTGGATTGATCCAGGGAGAGCTATTGTTGTTTACAAACTGCTTCTTCTCCTCTCTCCTCTCCTGTCCATCCTCTCCTCTCCCCTCCTTTCTACCCCATCCCCTCCTTTCCTCTGCGGCCAGCGGAGATGATAGGTGGAAGTGGAGAGGAGGGAGAAGAGGAGAGGGGGAAGAGCCCCACGGGAGCAGTGTAACAGCATCGGGACACTCCAGCACTAGGTTCCCTGCCAAGCTCCAGTTTCAATCTCTACCTCAGAGAAAACCAGCTCCAGTCTACCATCACGACTCTAAAGCTCCCAGTTTCACTTAGTCAACCCGAAAAGCCATTGTGCCCTGGGGAAATGAGGAATACCAGATCAGTGAATGGCCCTGTGATTAGAGCACATGTAACAAACCATGGCAAAATATTTTGCAACAGCAAATGTTTTGCAACAAAGTTCAGGTAGTCCCTCATTTTGTCCCTCATTTTGGTGTGTTTTTGTCCGTTTGGTGTCTAGTGAATACGACCCTGACCCACCTAGATGACACTCCTCAGCTCTTAAAACCCTCTCCTCTTTGCCTCCCCAAATAAAGCTAATATCAGTTGAGGAGGCTCCTCTACCCTACAAAAGGAGGCAGCAACTCACACACAACTACACACTCACTCACTCACTCACTCGCGCACACACACACACACACGCACACACGCACACACGCACACACACACACACACACACACACACACACACACACACACACACACACAGGTCCTTCAATAAATCCCTTGCAGGAACAAAGGCTGTCAGAGGGCTAGCTGCTGCTGAATAGATTAGTAAGATTTCCATAATTAGACCTCAGGCAGCTTGGGATCCTCTAGGCTTTGTCTCAGAGCCAACAGGATGGTCCGAGTGGTGGACGACACACACACGCACGCACGCACGCATGCACGCACACACACACGCACACACACACACACACACACACGCACGCATGCATGCACGCACACACGCACGCACGCACGCACACACACACACACACACAAGGCAGGGCCGAGGGACCAGAGAGGATGTCTGGTGGACGAGCAGCTCTCACAATGACTGGAAAGACTCAGAGACAGTATTACTAAAACGGTCAGTATGGAACATCTGTTTCTTCCCTCTCTAAGGGGGCTGAGAGAGGACACACACACACACACACAAACGTAGGCAAATATGCAAACACCCAGAAGTTCCTTATCAGCCATCCTGCACAGGGTGCACTGCCATGTGAAGATGTAGTAAAGATATTGAGGAAGGACTTTCTTTTTACAAAATATTACGAACACCTTCCTACTATTGAGTTGCTTTCAACTTTACAAGGTGTCTAAAGCATTCCACAGGGATGCTGATCCATGTTGACCCCAATGCTTCCCACAGTTGTGTCACGTTGGCTGGATGTCCTTTGGATGGTGGACCATTGTTGACACACATGGGAAACTGTTGAGCGAGAAAAACCCAGCAGCGTTGCAGTTCTTGACACCCTCAAACCAGTGCGCCTGACACCTACTATCATACCCCATTCAAAGGCGCTTAAATCTTTTTTCTTGCCCGTTCACCCACTGACTGGCACACAATTCATGTCTCAATTGTCCCAAGGCAAAATCCTTCTTTAACCTTTTTCCTCCCCTTCATCTTGGTGATTCTGGGACAAGGAGAGCTCTCCTTTAAGGAGTTAATGGGAGCCTATTGGGTGCTAGCTCAAAAAACAAACATACGTTTTGTCAACAGGAAGTAAAAACATTATCAAATCTTTTACGAGATGTGGGATAATGAACTTGCCATCTGTAGTATCGTATTGCTTTGGAATCGTAACACCAATACATACTTACGAGGAAAAAAGGCACGTTTCTCGACATATACACTGACTTTGAGAAGCGAGTGCGTGATGATTAGCTTAGCAACCACGTGACGCAGCATGACAACGTGAACGCGATTAGTCGACAGTCTGCTGGGTGGGACGTTATGCGTTCCTTCATTCATTGAATTCCTATCTAATTTCTATAATATCTCTGGCAACGGCATCATGCAATGCACCCTGGACTAAAGAGGCAGACAAATAGGAAGCATGTCCTAGACCCTCTGTAAAATAAAAAAATTCTCAAGGTAGGAATTTCGCAAAAATATGAACTATGGCTAATTCAAGAGAAAACGTCCTCCTGAGTTATGATCACGGCCAGTATTGAAATCTGACATGTATGATAGATGTTTTCACCATCTAAAAGTCATATTCCTATTAACTTCCAGTGTAGTGAGAGAGACTTTATCTCGGTGCTACGTCACACCGGCCGTATTTCTGCCTGCTTGAATGCCAATAACTCAGATACTCATGAAAACGTGAAATATCACTCGGAGATGCACAAAAACAATATAACATTCAAAACGGGTGAACCTTCCCTTTAACTGCAGTGGGCTAAATTAGGTTCACACAGAGTGTTTCTTGGTAGTCTTAAACAAATCTACTTTGAAACAAAAGTATACACCTCACACACATGGTTATGGCTTTAAAAAAATAAGACACGTGTACCATGTCAGATATAGAGTTAAAATGTATTACATTTACAGTTTGCATCCCAATATTACACTTTATATACATCACAGAAGACTGAAATATAACAAAACCATTTGACATAGAAACACTGGATTTTCTGCAGTTTTTTTAAATTAATTATTAATTATATAAATAACATTCCACCCATGAGGCCACTAGGTCATTTGTCTGCCGGACTGGGCTGCATACTCTTCCATTCACACAGTAAAGCAGATATCTTCATTCAGTAAGGATCCAAAACAACTGAGACTGAGATAATCTCAGTAGTTGTTACTGCCTATAACCTTTCTAAACTGGTTTTTATTTTACCAATAATCTTGTGTGATTATGAACAGTTCACTGAGAGGTCTCTGTGTCTGAAATACTACATAACTAAAACCCACTAGTCCATTTACATTGTCCTGATTTCCGCCTGTTGATCTTAGCATCCTCCCTCCATGTGCCCACCTCCACGCTGTATTCATCTGGGACTAGCAGACATGTAGATTAAAGCCTGTTCAGGTTATTGTGGAGGGAATAGAGACGCTGCTGCTCTACAGAACTAAATCTAATTACATAATCAGACAGAGAGAGAGCAACTAGAGGACAACTCCCTCCCTTTGTCCACTGCAGGTTTATGAGTTGCCCTGGGCTCCCATCCATCTCTGTCACACACTGGCTCCATTATTGAGCCTTAGGCGGCTAACAAACTGCCTACTGCTGCCTGGTCTAGTCTTGCTGCCTGGTTTAGTCCTGCTGCTTGGTTTAGTCCTGCTGCCTGGTTTAGTCTTGCTGCCTGGTCTAGTCTTGCTGCCTGGTTTAGTCCTGCTGTCTGGTTTAGTCCTGCTGCCTGTTCTAGTCCTGCTGCCTGGTTTAGTCCTGCTGCCTGGTTTAGTCGTGCTGCCTGGTCTAGTCCTGCTGCCTGGTCTAGTCCTGCTGCCTGGTCTAGTCCTGCTGCCTGGTCTAGTCCTGCTGCCTGGTTTAGTCCTGCTGCCTGGTCTAGTCCTGCTGCCTGGTCTAGTCCTGCTGCCTGGTTTAGTCCTGCTGCCTGGTTTAGTCCTGCTGCCTGTTCTAGTCCTGCTGCCTGGTCTAGTCCTGCTGCCTGGTTTAGTCCTGCTGCCTAGTCTAGTCCTGCTGCCTGGTTTAGTCCTGCTGCCTGCTACAGATGGGAATGACCTGAGTATTTTTTTTCTCTCTCGCTTAGTCTCTTTCTCTCTCTTTGTCTCTCTCTTACTCTTTCTCTTTCTTTCTTTTTACCTCTCTCACTTCCTCTTGTCACTTCCTGTTGAACGTGAGACGAGGAAGAGTTTGGTTTGTTGGTTTGGAAAGTTTTGAAAATCGTTTGAAAAAGTTTGGTTATAGCTAGCTCCCTTTTGAGTTTGGATCCAGCGACACGGTTGGCATCAGTTGCTGGGACGCTACAATTTGTCCAGTGATCCTGCTGACCAAGGCCGGGTCTGAGGAGCTGTTTGGTATAGCAGCTAGCCTAGCTGCTAGCTAGCTGCCTATCAAGCTACCAGGGTTTTCCTGAGGGCTTGAAGGCAGCCCGCGGGAGGTTAGCCTATGTAGCTGGGACAGGGGATTGTCTCGGGCTTGGGGCTGTCTAGACGCTTGATATTTTGTTGTTGTTGTTGTTGTTTTCAATATTCCCTGCGACCTGCCCTGTCTGAAACTGCGTGGAGTAAAAGCATAACCTACTGTTGTTACCATGACAAACACCAAAGCCGGTGGGAGTACTGTTGAGGACAGTGGTGTCTCTCGATCACAGGTGAAGGATCTTTTATACGAACAAAAATAGTTCTGCAAGCAGTTGTTACAACAAAAACAAAATAGCTTCAAGTGTTTTGTCCAAATACTGGTGGAGTCAACTAATAAAAGAATGGACGACCTAACCAGAGAGGTCCAGAACCTGAAGAACAGTTTGCAGTTCTCCCAAGATCAGCTCGATGAGTTTAAACAGGAGAACAGCAAGGTGACAGAAATCATTGAGAGAGGACATCAGTTCTGTATGTGAATCCATGATAACAATGACAAAGAAATCAGATTATCTCGAGGGACAATCAAGGCGGAACAACATGGTTGTGGACGGAATTGCAAAATCTCCACATGAGACCTGGATGGAGTCTGAGGACAAAGTGAGGGAAAGTATCTCGGAGAAACTGAAGATGGACCACAGGAAGATTCCAATAGTGGTCAAGTTCCTGAGGTTCAAGGACAAGGTAGCTGTGGGGACATTGCTTACATCCGCTATGGCAGGCTCATTTTCCAGCCTCCTTCTCAAAAGCCTGGAAGGGATAAGAGAGCCAAGCCTGTGGGTTCGTAGCTTCAACCTCGTAGCACACACACACGTACACACACCAACTGATTAATGGACTGCTGAATGTATATTGTTTTCTCTTGCTTTGTCTGCTCTTTTCCATATTATGTCTATCGCTGATCAGCTACCCAGGAAAGGGCTGATAATAGCTCATATTATTATATGTAGCCTTAGAAATAAGGTTCATGAAATCAATAACATCATATATTAGCATCAGATAACATTCATATATTAGCATCAGATAACATTCATATATTAGCATCAGATAACATTCATATATTAGCCATTTCTGTGACACACTTAGGTAATTAATTTGATGATACAGCAGTATAAATACAAGGATATAACATCTACAGAAGAGACAGGAATGCTTATGGTGGTGGTGTTGCTGTATACAGTATATTCAGAGCCATATCTCTGTAATGCTTAGAGAAGATCTTATGTCAAGTGTTATTGGAGTGTTGTGGTTGCAGGTTCACCTGGCACACCTAAAGCCTTTTCTTTTGGGGTGTTGCTATAGTCCACCAAGTGTGTCAGTATCAGTATCTAAATAATATGTGTGAAATGCTTGATAGTGTATGTGATGTAAACAGAGAGGTATACTTTCTTGGGGACCTGAATATTGACTGGTTTTCATCAAGCTGTCCGCTCAAGAGGAAGCTTCTCACTGTAACCAGTGCCTGTAATCTGGTTCAGGTTATTAATCAATTTACCAGGAGGTTTACAAACACTACAGGAACAAGATCATCCACATGTATTGATCACATGTTTACTAATACTGTAGAACGTTGTTCTAAAGCTGTATCTGTACCCATTGGATGCAGTGATCACATTACAGTGGCTAGATCCAGGAAAGCCAAAGTTCCAACAGCTGGGCCTAAAATAGTATATAAGAAATCATACAAAAGATTTAGATGTGACTCTTATGTGGATGATGTTACAAATATTTGTTGGTCTGATGTGATTAATAAGGAGCATCCAGGCGCTGCACTTGGTGAATTTATGAACTTGCTTCTTCCAATTATTGATAAACATGCACCTGGTAAGAAACTGACTGTTAGAGCTGTTGAGGCTCCATGGATTGATGAGGAACTGAAAAACTGTGCGGCTGAAAGAGATGGGGCAAAAGGAGTGGCTAATAAGTCTGACTGCACATCTGACGGTTTGAATTACTGCAAATTGAGAAATTATGTTACTAAACTCAACAACAAAAAATTATAAACTGTATTATGAAACCAAGATCAATGATATAAAGAATGATGGGGAAAAACCTTGAAGTACTTTCAATGAAATTATGGGCAGAATTTCATCGAATCAGATGGCTTATTCATCACAAAAATAATGTTGCCAATTATTTTAATGATTACTTCATTGGCAAAGTGGGCAAACTTAGGCAGGAAATGCCAACAACAAACAGTGAGCCATTGTACATCGTACATAAAAAATAAATTAAAAAAAGAATACTGAAGGAAAAGCACTGCAAGTTTGAATTTTGTAAAGTTATTGTGGGAGAGGTGGAAAAAGTATTGTTACAAACCTCCTGGCATTGACAACTTAGATGGAAGGCTACTGAGGATGTTAGCTGACTCCATAGCCACTCCTATCTGTTAATCTAAACCTAGAAGAAAATATTTGTCTTCAGGCCTGGAAGGAAGCCAAAGTCATTCTGCTACCCAAGAGTGGTAAAGTGGCCTTTACTGGTTCTAACAGCTCTTAGCAAACTGTTGAAAAAAATTGTGTTTGACCAAAAACAATACAAATTAACAACAGACTTTCAACATGCTTATAGTGAAGAACACTCAACATGTACTGCAATGACATAAATGACTGATGATTGGTTGAAAGAAATGTATAATAAGATTGTGGGAGCTGTGGTGCTAGATTTCAGAGCAGCCATTGACATTTTTGACTATAACCTGTTGTTGAGAAAACGTATGTGTTATGGCTTTTCAAACTGCTATATCGTGGTTCAGAGCTATCTACCTAATAGAACTCAAACAGTTTACTTTAATGGAAGCTTCCCTAATGTCAAACATGTAAAGTGTGGTGTACCGCAGGGCAGCTCTCTAGGCCCTCTACTCTTTTCTATTTTTACCTATGACCTGTCAATGACATTAAACAAAGCATGTGTGTCCATGTATGCTGATGATTCAACCATATCAGCAACCAGAGCTAATGAAGTCACTGAAACCCTTAACAAAGAGTTGTAGTCTGTTTTGGAATGAGTGGCCAGAAATGAACTAGTCATGAATATCTCTAAAACTAAGAGCACTGTGTTTGGTACAAATCATTCCCTAAGTTCTAGTACTCAGCTGACTCTGGTAATGAATGGTGTGGCTGTTGAACAAGTTGAGGAGACTAAATTACTTGGTGTTAGCGTAGATTGTAAACTGTCAATAAATATTGATTCAATGGTTGTAAAGATGAGTAGAGGTCTGTGCATAATAAAGAGACACTCTGCTTTTTTGACACAACACTCCACAAAGGAAGTCCTGCAGGCTCTAGTTTTATCTTATCTTGATTATTGTCCAGTCATATGACCAGGTGCTGCAAAGAAAGTTAAGCTGCAGCTGGTTAGTTAAGCTGCAGTTGGTCCAGAACAGAGTGTCACGTCTTGCTCTTCATTGTAATCAGAGGGATAATATTAATACTAGTTGAGAAAAGACTGACTGCTCCACTTCTTGTTTTTGTTGGCAACATTAATGTGTTGGAAATTCCAAGTTGTTTGTATAGTCAACTAACACACAGCACTGATACAAACAATTACCAGACTTGCTGTTAGGGGTCTTATCACTGTCCCCAGGTTTAGAACTAATTCAAGAAAATGCACAGTATTATACAGGGCCACGAGTGCATGGAATTTCCTTTCATCTTACACAGCGCAAGTGAACAGCAAACCTGTTTTAAAAAAACAAATAAAGCAAAACCTCGTGGCACAATGCCTCTCCCCGATGTGACCTACTTTTTGTGTGTTTGTTTTCAAATCAAATCAAATGTATTTATATAGCCCTTCTTACATCAGCTGATATCTCAAAATGCTGTACAGAAACCCAGCCTAAAACCCCAAACAGCAAGCAATGCAGGTGTAGAAGCGAGGTGGCTAGGAAAAACTCCCTAGAAAGGCCAAAACCTAGGAAGAAACCTGGAGAGGAACCAGGCTTTGAGGGGTGGCCAGTCCTCTTCTGGCTGTGCCGGGTGGAGATTATAACAGAACATGGCCAAGATGTTCAAATGTTCATAAATGACCAGCAGGGTCAAATAATAATAATCACAGTAGTTGTTGAGGGTGCAGCAAGTCAGCACCTCAGGAGTAAATGTCAGTTGGCTTTTCATAGCCGATCATTAAGAGTATCTCTACCGCTCCTGCTGTCTCTAGAGAGTTGAAAACAGCAGGTCTGGAACAGGTAGCACGTCCGGTGAACAGGTCAGGGTTCCATAGCCGCAGGTAGAACAGTTGAAACTGGAGCAGCAGCACGGCCAGGTGGACTGGGGACAGCAAGGACTCGTCATGCCAGGTAGTCCTGAGGCATGGTCCTTGGGCTCTGGTCCTCCGAGAGAGAGAAAGAAAGAGAGAATTAGAGAGAGCATACTTAAGTTCACACAGGACACCGGATAAGACAGGAGAAGTACTCCAGATATAACAGACTGACTCTAGCCCCGCGACACATAATCTACTGCAGCATAAATACTGGAGGCTGAGACAGGAGGGGTCAGGAGACACTGTGGCCCCATCCGATGATACCCCCGGACAGGCCTAAACAGGCAGGATAAAACCCCACCCACTTTGCCAAAGCACAGCCCCCACACCACTGGAGGGATATCTTGACATATTGACATGTACAGTATGTGTAACTGATAGATGCACACACACACACTACATGTTAATATTTTTAGTTGTGTGTAAATTCTAAAGTATTTTCCCTGTAATGTCTTTTTCGTTATACGTTGGCCCCCAGTAAGACTAGCTGTTGCCATTGGTGTCGGCTAATGGGGATCCTAATAAATCCTAATAAATATTTTTCTCACTCTCTCGCTCTCTCTCTCTCATTTTCTCAGTGTTTCTCCTTCTCTCTCTCGCTCTCTCTCTTTTTCTCAGTGTTGCTCCTCATCTCTCTCTCTCTCTCTCTCTCTCTCTCGCTCTTTCTCTCTTTTTGTCAGTGTTTCTCCTTCTCTCTCTCTCTCGCTCTCTCTCTCTCTTTTTCTCAGTGTTTCTCCTCCTCTCTCTCTTTCTGTTTCCCTGTTTCTATTTCTCCCCTCTTCCTTTCTCCCTCTTCCCCCCGATGTTCCTTTTAATGGCGTAGAAGTCCCTCTCCCCCCTATCTGTCTCTCTCCCTCCTCTCTCTCTCCTCCTCCATAGGGTCTATAGGGTCCATATGGTCCATACTATCATCACCATCACCACACCACTACAATCATCACCACACCCCTACTATCATCACCACTACACTACTATCATCACCACTACACTACTATCATCACCACTACACTACTATCATCACCACTACACTACTATCATCACCACTATACTACTATCATCACCACTATACTACTATCATCACCACACCACTACTATCATCACCACTACACTACTATCAACACCACTACACTACTATCATCACCACTACACTACTATCATCACCACACCACTACTATCAACACCACTACACTACTATCATGACCACTACACTACTTTAATCACCACTACACTACTATCATCAACACACCACTACTAACACAGCCAGTACCACTACTAACATAGCCCACATTACTACTAACACAGCCCACACTACTACTAACACAGCATGCACTACTCCTAACACAGCCCACACTACTACTAACAAAGCCTGTACCACTACTAACACAGCCCACACCACTACTAACACAGCACACACTACTACAAACACAGCCCACACTACTACTAACACAGCCCACACCACTACTAACACAGCCCACACCACTACAAACACAGCCCACACCACTACTAACACAGCCCACACTACTACTAACACAGCCCACACTACTACTAACACAGCCCACACTACTACAAACACAGCCCACACCACTACTAACACAGCCCACACTACTACAAACAAAGCCTGTACCACTACTAACACAGCCCACACTACTACAAACAAAGCCTGTACCACTACTAACACAGCCCACACTACTACTAACACAGCCCACACCACTACTAACACAGCCCACACCACTACAAACACAGCCCACACCACTACAAACACAGCCCACACTACTACTAACACAGCCCACACTACTACTAACAGCCCACACTACTACAAACACAGCCCACACCACTACTAACACAGCCCACACTACTACAAACAAAGCCTGTACCACTACTAACACAGCCCACACTACTACAAACAAAGCCTGTACCACTACTAACACAGCCCACACTACTACTAACACAGCCCACACTACTACTAACACAGCCCACACCACTACTAACACAGCCCACACCACTACTAACACAGCCTGCACCAGTGCAATAGAGATTGCGTCATCTGTGGATCTGTTGGGGATGTATGCAAATTGGAGTTGGTTCTAGTTTCCTGGATAACTGTATTGATGTGAGCCGTGACCAGCCTTTCAAAGCAATTCATGACTACAGATGTGAGTGCTCCGGGTATATTTTAGACAGGTTACCTTGGTGTTCTTTGGCACAGGGACTATGGTGGTCTGCTTGAAACATGTTGGTATTACAGGTTGAAAATGTCAGTGAAGACACTTGCCAGTTGGTCAACGCACCAGGAGTACACGTCCTGGTAATCCGTCTGGCCCAGTAGGCAAACGTTTGACAATTCTACCGGTGCGTCTGAGTTTTTAAGCTGCACCTTACAGTATATAACGTGGTGTCTCTCTGTCTGTGTCCTGTCCTCCAGGCCTGTATAAGATGCACTGGAACCCGGAGCATGCCCAGTCCCTCAGTCAGTCCCTCAGCCAGTCCCTCAGCCAGTGGCCTGAGCAGCACCTGGATGTGTCTTCCACCACCTCCTCACCGGCCCACAAGTCTGAGCTTTACGCCGCTGGCCACGCCCACGGCCGAGGTGGCTACGCCTGGGCCAATGATGACATCTCAGCCCTCACCGCCTCCAACCTGCTGAAGAGCTATGCAGAGAAGTACTGTGATGTTCTAGACTCGCCATACGACCGTCCACCGGGGCCCGCTGTAGGGGCCTACCCAGAGCCAGGGGCTTTCGGGGGCCTTATTGGCCTCAAGACTGAGCTGGAACACTGGCCCCTAAGCCACAGTGCAGAGGGGCTCTACCCCGGGTCCCTGGATGGTCTCTCGGGCCCGAAAGCCGGGGCCACATCAGCAGGGCCCCCAGGGGCGAGCAATATGTCAGGGGTCAACAGTAACCTCTCAGAGTCTTGTTATAGTGGTAGCAGCTCCTCCTCTGGCTCTCACTCAGGTGACTACAACCGTCCCAGCTACAACGGTACCTACGTCTCGCCTGGCTACTGCCCCCAGCCCCCTTCAGCACTCCCCCCTGCCTCCCTCCAACACCCCCTCCAGTCCACACCCACCCTGTTGCCCAGCTACTCCCTCTCCACCTCGGTCTACAACTACCCCCCCAGCAGCTACCCCCACCAGCCCGGCCTGGGCCCCACCTACAGCCACCCCTCTGCAGGGTACTTACCCCCGGGGCTGGCCGCCCCCACTCCCCTCCCGTCTCGGCCCACCGTGGTCAGGGGTAGCTACGGCTACCAGGAATCCGGAGGTGGGTTGAAGAGGAAGGCGTTTGAAATGTCATTAGACGAGGAGGAGGATGGCTCTAGATACAGTAAGTATACAGGCTACGACCCAGTGAAGCCCGGAGGAGGGGACTCTCTCTCTCCCTACAGAGTGGGAGATAAAGAAAACAGTGGCTTCACCACGGGCAGCACAGATCCCCAGGCCTTCAAGCCCAGTAAGCCCTCCTCCCAGCCCCTCGTGTCTCCTCCGTACAGGGTGGCTTTAGCAGGGGACTACAGCCCACCAGCAGGGATGACTGGGGAGAACGTAGGAGGAGGAGGAGGGTCAGAGAACCAGGGCTTCACCCAGCAGCAGCACCACTCCTCCCTGGTCCACAACAATAAACTCCCCTCCCTGCATGGCCAGGGCCAGCCTGGGTCTGGACCAGGGGAGTCGGGCAGCCTGAAGAGCCCAGACCCCAGGCTTCTGGATCTAGTCAATGGGGAGTTGCTGGACTGTAGCCCGGCCCTGCTATGGGGGGAGCTGGCTGGGCTGACCCACGTCAAGGCTGCCCTGGAGGAGGAGCTGCTGTGGCCCTGTCTTAGGCCCAGCCCCGCTGTCCGCCCCCCAGCCACTGTTCTGTTATTCGGCCCCCGAGGAGGCGGGAAGACCACCCTAGCACGCTCCATGGCCTCCCAGCTTGGGGCCTCCTTCTATAGGCTCAGCGGGGCCATGTTAGCCTCTAAAGGCAAGGCTGAGGCTGAGGGGATCCTGGAGGCCACACTGCAGGTGGCGGGGTTGAGGCAGCCCTCCGTGGTGCTGCTCAGTGAGGTGGAGGCTATGGAGAAGGAGGAGGGGTTGAGGCAGGTGTTGCTATCTGCCCTGGAGAAGGCCCAGATGGAGTTAGGATCGGCGGGAGGAGCCCCTGGGCTGGTGATCATGGTGTGTGCCACCGGTAGGCCAGATCTGCTCCAGGATGCTGTGCATCGGAGCTTCGCCAAGCGCTACCACGTGGGCCTGCCAGATGCTTTTTACAGAAAGCCGAGTTGAGCGCAACGTGCATCTCCAGTTAGTTAGGATTCCATCCAAAGATCTTGGTTATTCGTGATCCAAGACATAAATCAGCAATGTGTTGTCAAGGTGACATGGTCCAAGGAAATGGATAATCAGGGTCCTGTTCATGAGGCACCAAACAAAATAAAACATACAGAAACAGGGAAGGAACAACCTGGATTTGTCCATTAAGAAAAATGTATTTTCGATTTCCATTGCAAAACAGACTGAATAGGGCCAGGACTACCTGGACTCGTCCAACATAGAACACACATTTTTGTTTTCCATCGCAAAACTTTTTTTAAACGTTTGCCCTAATGAACAGGACCCAGGGTTGATTTGGGAGAACCCCCTGTTGACTGACTGCTACTCTCAGGACTTTATTCATTACAGTCCTCCCCTGTGGTGTTTTAGATTTCATTACCTTATTCATTACCAGTCCTCTCCTGTGGTGTTTTAGATTTCATACCTTATTCATTACCAGTCCTCTCCTGTGGTGTTTTAGATTTCATTACCTTATTCATTACCAGTCCTCTCCTGTGGTGTTTTAGATGTCATTACCTTATTCATTACCAGTCCTCTCCTGTGGTGTTTTAGATTTCATTACCTTATTCATTACCAGTCCTCTCCTGTGGTGTTTTAGATTTCATACCTTATTCATTACCAGTCCTCTCCTGTGGTGTTTTAGATTTCATTACCTTATTCATTACCAGTCCTCTCCTGTGGTGTTTTAGATGTCATTACCTTATTCATTACCAGTCCTCTCCTGTGGTGTTTTAGATTTCATACCTTATTCATTACCAGTCCTCTCCTGTGGTGTTTTAGATTTCATTACCTTATTCATTACCAGTCCTCTCCTGTGGTGTTTTAGATGTCATTACCTTATTCATTACCAGTCCTCTCCTGTGGTGTTTTAGATTTCATTACCTTATTCATTACCAGTCCTCTCCTGTGGTGTTTTAGATTTCATTACCTTATTCATTACCAGTCCTCTCCTGTGGTGTTTTAGATGTCATTACCTTATTCATTACCAGTCCTCTCCTGTGGTGTTTTAGATTTCATTACCTTATTCATTACCAGTCCTCTCCTGTGGTGTTTTAGATTTCATTACCTTATTCATTACCAGTCCTCTCCTGTGGTGTTTTAGATGTCTTTACCTTATTCATTACCAGTCCTCTCCTGTGGTGTTTTAAATGTCATTACCTTATTCATTACCAGTCTACTCCTGTGGTGCTTTAGATTTCATTACCTTATTCATTAACAGTGGTGTTTTAGATGTCATTACCTTATTCATTACCAGTCCACTCCTGTGGTGTTTTAGATTTTATTCATTACCAGTGGTGTTTTAGATGTCATTACCTTATTCATTACCAGTCTACTCCTGTGGTGTTTTAGATGTCATTACCTTATTTATCACCTTATTTAGCATCATTATTGGTCATTTGGGTGTGAAAAAGAGCTTAGGATCTATTTGAATAACTTTTCTTTTTTTTAAACCCCAAAATATCAATAGTAGCTCATCGTCTCTTATCATTATGTGTTATTGACTTAAAACATAGCTTCTCACCAAAATCATGACATCATGACCATTACAAAAATCAAACTTAAAAAAAACTTTGAAATGGAACGTATTGGTCATGATACTGGGCTGTATTTGAGCCCTGAATATTGATTGGCTGAATGCCGTGAGACTGTATGACAAACATTTAATTTTACTGTTCTAATTACATTTGTAACCAGTTTATAATAGCAATAAGGCACCTTTGGAGGTTTGTGGTATGCTATATGGCCAATATACCACAGCGTAGCGTTGTTCCTAAGAACAGCCCTGAGCCGTGGTATATTTGCCAAATACCACACCTCCTCAGGCCTTATTGCTTAAATATACAACGCTATAATTCAAAGACATAAGCATAATGTTCACACATGTATTTGAATGTTGATTTATCACACATTCCTCGTTCACCAGTTCCTGAGAATGTTGCTTTAATACAAAATATAACACACACAGGCACTGCAAGGCAAGATGGCGGAAGCCTTGTTTGAAATGCTCAGGAAAAAATGAATTTACCTCAGAAATTTGAAATAAAGAATGTATGTAATCTTCAGGTCTTGGTGGAGAGAGTAGAGGAGGAGAGAAAGAGGAGAGAAAGAAGAGGAGAGAAAGAGGGGGAGGAAAAAGAGAAGAGCCCTAACAGAGTCCTGTTGCATACACACTGCAGCTGTCTGTGCATATACCTTTGGGGAGAAACTTGAAAATGCTACAAAGAGTAACATTGAATGTAATTCAGGTATTTCACAGGATATTTGACGCCATAAAATCAATGGTTTTATTATTATATATGAATATAAATACATGTTTTTAAATTTGAAAGTCTATTTTTCTTTTGGTGGAAGGCTGGTTGTGTTTATGAAGTGTTATGTTGAACACAGAAAACATTAGATTTTTGTTGGACAAACTGTTTACAAATCAACCCAAAGCATTGTGTTTACATGTACTATTCACAAATGAATGTTATATACACATTTTATTGTAATAGATGCAAATCTTCATTGAAAGATGTAAACAAAAGGTGTACATTTAAATTACACTTATATTTCAAACCTGGACACGGACAAGATATAACAGAAGAAAATAGAAAATGCACCTGAAGATGTTGTCTAATAATAAAAAGAGAGTAGCCTAGTTGTTAGACCATTGGGCCAGTAACCGAAAGGTTGCTGGATTAAATCCCCGAGCTGACAAACAAGGTAAAAATCTGTCGTTCTGCCCCTGAGCAAGGCAGTTAACCCACTGATCCCTGGGTGCTGAAGACGTGTATGTGGATTAAGGCAGCCCCCCGCACCTCTCTGGTTCAGAGGGGTTGGGTTAAATGCGCAAGACACATTTCAGTTGAATGCATTCAGTTGTACAACTGACTAAGTATCCCCCTTTTCCTAATCAGTATTATGCTTTATGTAAAATACAATAACATGTAGACAATCCAGAGGAAAACATATTCACAGTGTTGTATCTCTACCACTCTGTTTAACAACAGTCTGGAAACATGAGGTCATTCAGTTCAGTTCTGTACTGACGTGATGTCATGAATATTGGTCTGTTACCATAGTTATGTAGACTGGAGGCGCGCTGGAGGATGATGTAATGTTCTTACCCCCCCACCCCCAATGCAATCTCATTATGGTAGTATCACCCCCCCCCCCCCCCCCCCCTTATTTTGGAGTGGCATTGCTCTGATTGGATATATCACCACTCTGGCCTCCCAGTGTCCTCAGTACAGCTGGTGTCTTCAGTCATGCCATACAGCCGGGTCAAACACACTGACCCCAAGGTTCAGGCACATATTGATCACTTTGTCTCAAATGGCACCCTATTCCCTTTATAGTACACAACTTTTGACTAGGGCCTTGGTCAAACGTAATGCACTATATAAGGAATAGGGTGCCATTGGCCACATGGTAGGTCTAATAAACTAAAAATACATCTTTAAACCAAGCAGGAGAACTCAGCCTTAGGAGGGTACTGAGAGATGGGTTAAATATGTCATCATTTATATGCAACTACATCAAGATACATAATTGATAATAATCATTACACGCTGTTATAATTAGCTTTCAGATGGAGGTGTTGCATATCTGGCAGGGCCTGAGGCTTGAGGCCAACTGTCGTAGTTTAAAACAGAGGTAATGAGAGTTTAGTTCATGAATAGCAGCCTATATCTATACTATAATTAGTCAATGTGATTCGTTAAACATCTTTCAGCCAGTTCACCAGGCTCAGATTCCCCAAAACGTCCATGTTTGTCTAACATGTAGATTTAGAAGAACATACTTATTTTGTTAATTTTTCTGTCAGTTGTTTAGTTGTTTTTACTTAATGGATTACCTCGCTAAACATATATGCTTGATGGTATCAGTCCGAGTTCATTAGCAGGAACGGCTCAGATCATTAGAAGGTATTGATGATTGGGTGAGGTAGCCCTTTTAAAGTGCAATGAGCTCACAACGTCTGGCTGATTTCTTGGAAAAAGACTTGGTGATAAACTGATTATCACAGAATAGTCACCCAATATGACTAAATAGTCATAGGATAGTCACTAAATAGTCTCAGATTTAACCGAAACACTGAGAGAGAAAGCCCTGTCCTGAATTGATCTGGGATAACGCTATATAATGCCAAAGTTTCAAATGAGATTCTTACAAATGGAGAAAACGTTTCACCAATGCAGCAGCATGTTAGGATCATATCACAGAAGTCCATCACGTCTACAATACACCTGTTTGTAAATCAGTGTTTTGTCTTTATAAAGCCAATGAGGAAAGAAAAAAATACGAAAACAGTTTGTCCAACAAAAAAGCTTTTTTGTTATCTATTACTTATGTTATGTATTTACTACAGTGACTTTGTTTTTGGTTCTTGTACATTTTCTGTGACCATTTCTACCTCATTTTGCAACATATTGTACATGAAGTATTGATTTCATGTCTGTTTCTTTTATGTCTGTTTTCAAACTGATAACAATGTTTTTGAACTGTAATAATGGTCTCCTTCAGAAAAGACGATGTTAAGAGAAGATTATCACACGCTATTAAACAGAAATGTGTCAATATTGAACTGTGGCATTGTGAGTCATTTTTGAATACATTTATTTCAGGACATTACCACACTTTCTTTACGGTTATAAAAGAAGAAGAGGATACAGGCCGGTGGGAGAAACAGTGGGAAGGGTGGATGGAGGAATTGAACTCCGGTCGGGAGATTCATACATGTGCCGGATGATTTATCCCTCAACCATGGCCTTGCATGACATGCGTTTTGGATCAGGTGTTCCCATTTCACATTTCAATTGGATTGTTAAAGAGTTCCAATTCCAGAAAACGCTGGAATGACAACATTCCTCCTTCTTACCTCACTCTACATCCATATAACTGGGCTGACCCCAATGTTAAGGTCAGTGAAGTCACTCCAATTGATGAAAATATAATTTAATGATTCAAAACACTAATTACATTTTCACACATCAGTAACATGGATTTGTAGTTAAGCAGTAGACCTACAAATCAAATCAAGCTTTATTAGTCACATGCGGTGAATACAACAAGTGTAGACTTTACAGTGAAATGCTGAATACAACAAGTGTAGACTTTACCGTGAAATGCTGAATACAACAAGTGTAGACTTTACCGTGAAATGCTGAATACAACAAGTGTAGACTTTACCGTGAAATGTTTACTTACAAGCCCTTAACCAACAGTGCAGTTCAAGAAGAGTTAAGAAAATATTTACCAAGTAGACTAAAATAAAAAGTAATAATAAAAAGTAACAATAACCAGGCTATATACAGGGGGTACCGGTACTGAGTCAATGTGTGGGGGTACAGGTTAGTTGAGGTAATTGTACATGTAGGTAGGGGTGATGTAAAGGTTTTCCTCCTCTTCTGACGGGGAGTATGAAGGATCGGACCACAGCGCAGCGTGATAAGTATTCATGTTATATTTATTGGAACAGAAACACTAAACAAAATAACAAAAAGAGTGAAACGAAAAGGAAACAATCCTGTAAGGTGCAGCAACACAAAACAGGAAAAAACCACCCACAACTCATAGTGGGAAAACAGGCTGCCTAAGTATGGTTCTCAATCAGAGACAACGATAAACAGCTGCCTCTGATTGGGAACCATACCAGGCCATAGAACAACACATAGAATGCCCACCCTAACTCACGCCCTGACCAAACTAAAATAAAGACATAAAAAAGGAACTAAGGTCAGGACCTGACAGGTGAAGTGACTATGCATAGATAATAAACAGCGAGTAGCAGCAGTGTGCAAAAAGGGAGGGGGTCAATGCTAATTGTCCGGTGACGATTTTATTAATTGTTCAGTAGTCTTAAGCTGTTGAGGAGCCTTTTGGTCCAATACTTGGTGCTCCGATACCGCTTGCTGTGCGGTAGCAGAGAAACAGTCTATAACTTGGGTGACTGGAGTCTCTGACAATTTTATGGGCTTTCCTCTGACACCGCCTATTGTACAGGTCCTGGATGGCAGGAAGCTTGGCCCCAGTGATGTACTGGGCCATTCAGACTACCCTCTGTAGATCCTTACAGTCAGATGCCGAGCAATTGTCATACTTGGCGGTGATGCAACCGGTCAGGATGCTCTCGATGGTGCAGCTGTAAAACCTTTTGAGGATCTGGGGACCCATGCCAAATCTTTTCAGTCTCCTGAAGGGGAAAATGTTTTGTCGTGTCCTCTTCACGACTGTCTTGGTATGTTTGGACTATGATTGTTCGTTGGTGATGTGGACACCAAGGAACTTGAAACTCTTAACCCGCTCCACTACAGCCCTGTCGATGTTAATTGTGGCCTGTTCAGCCCGCCTTTTCCTGTAGTCCACGATCAGCCAATTTGTCTTGCTCACATTGAGGGAGAGGTTGTTGTCCTGGCACCACACTGCCAGTTCTCTGTCCTCCTCCCTATAAGCCGTCTCATTGTTGTCAGTGATCAGGCTGTTGTGTCGTCAGCAAACTTAATGATGGTGTTGGAGTCGTGTTTGGCCACGCAGTTGTGTGTGAACAGGGAATACAGGAGGGGACTAAGTACACACCCCTGAGGGACCCCAGTGTTAAGGATCAGCGTGGCAGACTCTTGCCTACTCTTTCCACCTGGGGGTGGCCCATCAGGAAGTCCAGGATCCAGTTGCAGAGGGAGGTGTTTAGTCCCAGAGTCCTTAGCTAAGTGATGAGCTTCGTGGGCACTATGGTGTTGAATGCTGAGCTGTAGTCAATGAACAGCATTCTCACATAGGTGTTCATTTTGTCCAGGTGAGAAAGGGCAGTGTGGAGTGCGATAGAGATTGCGTGATCTGTGGATCTGTTGGGGCGGTATGCGAATTGGAGGGGGTCTAGGGTGTCTGGGAGGATGCTGTTGATGTAAGCCATGACCAGCCTTTCAAAGCACTTCATGGCTACCAACGTGAGTGCCACGGGGCCGTAATCATTTAGGTAGGTTACCTTCGCTTCCTTGGGCACAGGGACTATGGTGGTCTCCTTGAAACATGTAGGTATTACAGACTCGGTCAGGGAGACATTGAAAATGTCAGTGAAGACACTTGACAGTTGGTCCGCGCATCCGTCTGGCCCAGCGGCTTTGTGAATGTTGACCTGTTTAAAGGTTTTGTTCAAATCAGCTACCGAGAGCGTTATCACACAGTCATCCAGAACAGCTGGTGCTCTCGTGCATGCTCAGCGTTGTTTTCCTCAAAGTGAGCATAAAAGGCATTTAGCTTGGGTTTACCTTTGTAATACGTAATAGTTTTCAGACCCTGCCACATCCGACGAGCGTCAGAGCCAGTGTAGTAGGATTCAATCTTAATCCTGTATTGACGCTTTGCTTGTTTGATGGTTCTGACCACTTCTGTATTGAGCGAGTCACTGGTACTTCCTGCTTTAGTTTTTGCGAGTAAGCAGGAATCAGAGGATAGAATTATGGTCAGATATATTGTCTTGGTCAGTTTTTTTATTGGTTCTTGTGTTTTGAGAAAATGTTCATCCTCTCAGTGCTCTAGGGGTTCAGAAAGACAGTAAAGAAAAAAAGCTACATCAAGCTACATGAACAGTGACGCAAGCTGAAGATGGAACAACTATCCAGCAACTAACTGTCAATAGAAGCTTGTTTAAAAATAATGATTTATTATTCAAATAAATCTCAGTTTCTTCCACTGTTCTTCCAAGAGTTGCTGGATATTTTTTTTACATCCTTAGCTCAAAGATCCAGCTGCAGCATCAGGAGCAGCAGTAGCAGACCCAGAGACAGCTGCAACATCAGCAACAGTAGCAGAGACAGCTGCAGCATCAGCAGCAGTAGCAGACCCAGAGACAGCTGCAACATCAGCAGCAGTAGCAGACCCAGAGACAGTTGCAGCATCAGCAGCAGTAGCAGACCCAGAGACAGCTGCAACATCAGCAGCAGCAGTAGCAGACCCAGAGACAGTTGCAACATCAGCAGCAGCAGTAGCAGACCCAGAGACAGCTGCAACATCAGCAGTAGCAGTAGCAGACCCAGAGACAGTTGCAACATCAGCAGCAGCAGTAGCAGACCCAGAGACAGTTGCAACATCAGCAGCAGCATTAGCAGACCCAGAGACAGCTGCAACATCAGCAGCAGTAGCAGACCCAGAGACAGTTGCAGCAGCAGCAGCAGCAGTAGCAGACCCAGAGACAGTTGCAACATCAGCAGCAGTAGCAGACCCAGAGACAGTTGCAGCATCAGCAGCAGCAGTAGCAGACCCAGAGACAGTTGCAACATCAGCAGCAGTAGCAGACCCAGAGACAGTTGCAGCATCAGCAGCAGCAGTAGCAGACCCAGAGACAGTTGCAACATCAGCAGCAGTAGCAGACCCAGAGACAGTTGCAGCATCAGCAGCAGTAGCAGACCCAGAGACAGTTGCAACATCAGCAGCAGCAGATCCAGAGACAGCTACAGGATCACAGAGTATACCTCCAGAGAAACCAGAGCACTGAGCTCATCCATCCCTGTCACACTATGTAAACAACAACGTGTCCCATACTGCCTCAACTCTCCTATTTCTTCACTGACTGAATCATTTAAGAAAACTGACTGATATACAAGTGAATCTGACAAATTCTATTTCCGGTCTGTCATTGACAAAAAATGGTGAATTAAAGTTTCTGGAAGCCATCACTTATTAGTTAGGGTTAGGGTTGTGGTTGAAGATAGGGTTAGGGATAGCAGTAATGTCAACATCTAAACTGAGCTATAAGATGTGTGTGAGTCCTAGTAGAATAGTGTGTGTTTGTGTGCGTGCGTGAGTGCGTGCGTGCGTGCTTGCGTGCGTGAGTGAGTGAGTGCATGCGTGTGTGTGTGTGTGTGGTGTTGACTGTATGATTAATAATAGTCTAATAATGATGTATAGCTGTGTTCTGCCCTCAGCTTTGTGGTTAGTGGCCGTCCTTCAGCCCTCCATCAAGGATAATTGTTTCCCCAGCTGTTAGAAACATAAACACACTTACACAGAACAGACCTAATTGTAACCTTGTAGAGGTTGGTGAGTGGAGAAGGAGTGCTGAAGGTTAAATGCAGACATTTGTTAGTTTAAATAATAATAATTTAGAATCGTTGTTCTTCAAGAGTGGATGAATATTCTCTTCTTCAGTTCTCCTACCATGGCACCATGGTAGGAGAGCGAGGCAGTGATGGCACCATGCTTGTAGAGCGAGGCGGCAACGAAACCTTGGATGGAGAGCGAGGCAGAGATGGCACCATGGTTGTAAAGCGAGGCAGCAACAAAACCCTGGATGGAGAGCGAGGCAGAGATGGCACCATGGTTGGAGAGCGAGGCAGCAACGGAACCTTGGATGGAGAGCGAGGCAGCAACGGAACCTTGGATGGAGAGAAAGGCAGCAACGGAACCTTGGATGGAGAGCAAGGCAGCAACGGAACCTTGGCTGGAGAGCGAGGCAGCAACGGAACCTTGGATGGAGAGCGAGGCAGCGATGGCACCATGGTTGGAGAACGAGGCAGCAACGGAACCTTGGATGGAGAGCGAGGCAGCAACAAAACCTTGTTTGCAGGCAGCAACAGACAGTGTTCCTTGAATGCCGTGAACACCACACAGGAGTATCTAGGAATACCAAGAATGTCTAAGACATTACAAACTAATTGTTTTTGTCCATGAAGGTTATAGGCCTGGTTACAGCTTGTATGACAATGTGGTTAACTTCATCCGATCAAAGAATACCATAGAACACCAAGAATTTGTAAGACAGCATTTAGTAATCCACCCTTTCTACACTTATTACTATAAATCCATGAAGGCTATTGGTCTCAGGTTAACCAGACTACCCGCTGCGCTCACTATTGTTTCACTAACCAGACTATAGGCCTATGACTGGTAATGGATAACGAGATGTGTTTGAAGATCAGGGGAGATCTGTTGTGTTAATGGATCTTCTAATGTGTACAGCAAACAACGTCCAGAAACACGGCCTGTTGTCCCTGGCCACGGTGACGGTGTCAGTCTAAGTGTTAGAATGAGAACTATGACCTTAATATCTATCCTCCCATGGAGTGTTGTTGTTGTCTGCTGATTGGTTCTCGGCCAACAGGAAGCAGGAAGTCAATAATTGTTGTTAATTGGAGGTAATTAGGCGAGTAGAGTTTATAATGAGATAATAAAATATGCTAATGATCCACCATCATATTAACTCATAATACTGACAGAGGAGAGGAGAGGTGAAGTGAGGAGAGGAGAGGTACAATGAGGCCTTGCAACAAGCTCACAAAAACATGAATCATATTTATGTGACAACAACAACCACCACACCAAAACAAGATAACAGTAAACATGACGTCCCCCAAGAATGATGCAGCGCCCCCCATTGGGCCAAATGAGATATTGCATGTGGCTAACAAATGTCTGTTAATTACTATAGCTCCCACCTTGGGCAAATCAGTGTAATTCTTTAAATGCTGGATCTCTATGGCAGGACACATCGTTCACCCAAGTTTTGTCCAAATCGGCCCAGTGCTGATATCGAGTGTGACAAACGTACGAACGAACGTACAGACCTCACCATGATTTCATTAATTAACAAAGGGTAATTTCTTAATTCACATTGTACATGAAAATAAGGTGTAGCCTGCCCCCCCCCTCTCTCTCCTTCTTTCGCTTCACCTCGCCCCCTTCCCTCTCCCTCTCCCTGTTCACCTCTACCCCCTAACCTTTTCCCCCTTCCCTCTCCCTCTCCTTGTTCACCTCTACCCCCTAACCTTTTCCCCCTTCCCTCTCCCTCTCCCTGTTCACCTCTACCCCTAACCTTTCCCCCTTCCCTCTCCCTCTCCCTGTTCACCTCTACCCCTAACCTTTTCCCCCTTCCCTCTCCCTCTCCCTGTTCACCTCTACCCCTAACCTTTTCCCCCTTCCCTCTCCCTCTCCCTGTTCACCTCTACCCCTAACCTTTTCCCCCTTCCCTCTCCCTCTCCCTGTTCACCTCTACCCCTAACCTTTTCCCCCTTCCCTCTCCCTCTCCCTGTTCACCTCTACCCCTAACCTTTTCCCCCTTCCCTCTCCCTCTCCCTGTTCACCTCTACCCCTAAACTTTTCCCCCTTCCCTCTCCCTCTCCCTGTTCACCTCTACCCCTAACCTTTTCCCCCTTCCCTCTCCCTCTCCCTGTTCACCTCTACCCCTAACCTTTTCCCCCTTCCCTCTCCCTCTCCCTGTTCACCTCTACCCCTAACCTTTTCCCCCTTCCCTCTCCCTCTCCCTGTTCACCTCTACCCCTAACCTTTCCCCCCTTCCCTCTCCCTCTCCCTGTTCACCTCTACCCCTAACCTTTTCCCCTCTCCCTCTCCACCTTTCTCTAGCTCAGTGCTGCTTCTTGCACCTCCATTGTCCAGGCTATGCAGAACAGCTATGCAGAACAGCCATGCAGAATAGCCATGCAGAACAGCTATGCAGAACAGCCATGCAAAACAGCCATGCAGAACAGTCATGTAGAACAGCCATGCAGAACAGCTATGTAGAACAGCCATGTAGAACAGCCATGCAGAACAGCTATGTAGAACAGCCATGCAGAACAGCCATGCAGAACAGCTATGTAGAACAGCCATGCAGAACAGCCATGCAGAACAGTCATGTAGAACAGCTATGCAGAACAGCTATGTAGAACAGCCATGCAGAACAGCCATGCAGAACAGCTATGTAGAACAGCCATGCAGAACAGCCATGCAGAACAGTCATGTAGAACAGCTATGCAGAACAGCTATGTAGAACAGCCATGCAGAACAGCCATGCAGAACAGCCATGCAGAACAGCCATGCAGAACAGCCATGCAGAACAGCCATGTAGAACAGCCATGCAGAACAGCATGGCCTGGACAATGTTGACATAAGAGATTGACATCAGAGGAGAGACTTGACACATGGTAAGATAGAGCTGCCAGCTGCTAGCAATCAAGTCTATTTTGAAGTAAGGGATACAGCGACTCCCAGGGCCAAAGCAGTAACCAATCCTGCCCCTACAGCACCACACTACCCCTACAGCACCACACTACCCTTACAGCCCACACACTACCCCTACAGCACCACACTACCCCTACAGCACCACACTACCCCTACAGTCACCACACTACCCCTACAGCCCCCACACTACCCCTACAGCACCACACTACCCCTACAGCACCACACTACCCCTACAGTCACCACACTACCCCTACAGCACCACACTACCCCTACAGCACCACACTACCGCTACAGTCACCACACTACCCCTACAGCCCCCACACTACCCCTACAGCACCACACTACCCCTACAGCACCACACTACCCCTACAGTCACCACACTACCTCTACAGTCACCACACTACCCCCACAGCACCACAATACCCCCACAGCCCCCACACTACCCCCACAGTACCACAATACCCCCACAGCCCCCACACTACCCCCACAGCACCACAATACCCCTACAGTCCCCACACTACCCCTAGAGCCCCCACACTACCTCTACAGTCACCACACTACCCCTAGAGCACCACACTACCCCCACAGCACCACAATACCCCTACAGCCCCCACACTACCCCTAGAGCCCCCACACTACCCCTACAGTCACCACACTACCCCGACAGCCCCCACACTATCCCTACAGCACCACACTACCCCTACAGCACCACACTACCCCTACAGTCACCACACTACCCCTACAGCACCACACTACCCCTACAGCACCACACTACCCCTACAGTCACCACACTACCCCTACAGCACCAAACTACCCCTACAGCACCACACTACCCCTACAGTCACCACACTACCCCTACAGCCCCCACACTACCCCTACAGCACCACACTACCCCTACAGCACCACACTACCCCTACAGTCACCACACTACCCCTACAGCACCACACTACCCCTACAGCACCACACTACCCCTACAGTCACCACACTACCCTTACAGCCCCCACACTACCCCTACAGCACCACACTACCCCTACAGCACCACACTACCCCTACAGTCACCACACTACCCCTACAGTCACCACACTACCCCCACAGCACCACAATACCCCCACAGCCCCCACACTCCCCTCACAGCACCACAATACCCCCACAGCCCCCACACTACCCCCACAGCACCACAATACCCCTACAGTCCCCACACTACCCCTAGAGCCCCCACACTACCTCTACAGTCACCACACTACCCCTAGAGCACCCACACTACCCCCACAGCACCACAATACCCCTACAGCCCCCACACTACCCCTAGAGCCCCCACACTACCCCTACAGTCACCACACTACCCCGACAGCCCCCACACTACCCCTACAGTCACCACACTACCCCTACAGCACCACACTACCCCTACAGCACCACACTACCCCTACAGTCACCACACTACCCCTACAACACCACACTACCCCTACAGTCCCCACACTACCCCTACAGTCAACACACTACCCCTACAGCACCACACTACCCCTACAGCACCACACTACCCCTATAGCACCACACTACCCCTACAGCACCACACTACCTCTACAGTCACCACACTACCCCCACAGCCCCCACACTACCCCCACAGCACCACAATACCCCCCCACAGCCCCCACACTACCCCTACAGTCACCACACTACCCCGACAGCCCCCACACTACCCCTACAGCACCACACTACCTCTACAGTCACCACACTACCCCTACAGTCACCACACTACCCCTACAGCACCACACTACCCCTACAGCACCACACTACCCCTAGAGTCACCACACTACCCCTACAGCACCACACTACCCCTACAGTCCCCACACTACCCCTACAGTCACCACACTACCCCTACAGCACCACACTACCCCTACAGCACCACACTACCCCTACAGCACCACACTACCCCTACAGCACCACACTACCCCTACAGTCACCACACTACCCCCACAGCCCCCACACTACCCCCACAGCACCACAATACCCCCCCACAGCCCCCACACTACCCCGAAAGCCTCCATACTACCCCTACAGCCCCACACTACCCCTACAGCCCCCACACTACCCCTACAGCACCACACTACCCCTACAGCACCACACTACCCCTACAGTCACCACACTACCCCTACAGCACCACACTACCCCTACAGCACCACACTACCACTACAGCACCACACTACCCCTACAGCACCACACTACCCCTACAGCACCACACTACCCCTGCAGTCCCCACATTACCAGTCCAAATACAACTGGGCAGTCCAAATACAACTGGTGTTATAGAATAACAGAGAGCAAGGAGAGGGCAGTCCAAATACAACTGGTGTTATAGAATAACAGAGAGCAAGGAGAGGGCAGTCCAAATACAACTGGTGTTATAGAATAACAGAGAGCAAGGAGAGGGCAGTCCAAATACAACTGGTGTTATAGAATAACAGAGAACAAGGAGAGGGCAGTCCAAATACAACTGGTGTTATAGAATAACAGAGAGCAAGGAGAGGGCAGTCCAAATACAACTGGTGTTATAGAATAACAGAGAGCAAGGAGAGGGCAGTCCAAATACAACTGGTGTTATAGAATAACAGAGAGCAAGGAGAGGGCAGTCCAAATACAACTGGTGTTATAGAATAACAGAGAGCAAGGAGAGGGCAGTCCAAATACAACTGGTGTTATAGAATAACAGAGAGCAAGGAGAGGGCAGTCCAAATACAACTGGTGTTATAGAATAACAGAGAGCAAGGAGAGGGCAGTCCAAATACAACTGGTGTTATAGAATAACAGAGAGCAAGGAGAGGGCAGTCCAAATACAACTGGTGTTATAGAATAACAGAGAGCAAGGAGAGGGCAGTCCAAATACAACTGGTGTTATAGAATAACAGAGAGCAAGGAGAGGGCAGTCAAAATACAACTGGTGTTATAGAATAACAGAGAGCAAGGAGAGGGCAGTCCAAATACAACTGGTGTTATAGAATAACAGAGAGCAAGGAGAGGGCAGTCCAAATACAACTGGTGTTATAGAATAACAGAGAGCAAGGAGAGGGCAGTCCAAATACAACTGGTGTTATAGAATAACAGAGAGCAAGGAGAGGGCAGTCCAAATACAACTGGTGTTATAGAATAACAGAGAGCAAGGAGAGGGCAGTCCAAATACAACTGGTGTTATAGAATAACAGAGAGCAAGGAGAGGGCAGTCCAAATACAACTGGTGTTATAGAATAACAGAGAGCAAGGAGAGGGCAGTCCAAATACAACTGGTGTTATAGAATAACAGAGAGCAAGGAGAGGGCAGTCCAAATACAACTGGTGTTATAGAATAACAGAGAGCAAGGAGAGGGCAGTCCAAATACAACTGGTGTTATAGAATAACAGAGAGCAAGGAGAGGGCAGTCCAAATACAACTGGTGTTATAGAATAACAGAGAGCAAGGAGAGGGCAGTCCAAATACAACTGGTGTTATAGAATAACAGAGAGCAAGGAGAGGGCAGTCCAAATACAACTGGTGTTATAGAATAACAGAGAGCAAGGAGAGGGCAGTCCAAATACAACTGGTGTTATAGAATAACAGAGAGCAAGGAGAGGGCAGTCCAAATACAACTGGTGTTATAGAATAACAGAGAGCAAGGAGAGGGCAGTCCAAATACAACTGGTGTTATAGAATAACAGAGAGCAAGGAGAGGGCAGTCCAAATACAACTGGTGTTATAGAATAACAGAGAGCAAGGAGAGGGCAGTCCAAATACAACTGGTGTTATAGAATAACAGAGAGCAAGGAGAGGGCAGTCCAAATACAACTGGTGTTATAGAATAACAGAGAGCAAGGAGAGGGCAGTCCAAATACAACTGGTGTTATAGAATAACAGAGAGCAAGGAGAGGGCAGTCCAAATACAACTGGTGTTATAGAATAACAGAGAGCAAGGAGAGGGCAGTCCAAATACAACTGGTGTTATAGAATAACAGAGAGCAAGGAGAGGGCAGTCCAAATACAACTGGTGTTATAGAATAACAGAGAGCAAGGAGAGGGCAGTCCAAATACAACTGGTGTTATAGAATAACAGAGAGCAAGGAGAGGGCAGTCCAAATACAACTGGTGTTATAGAATAACAGAGAGCAAGGAGAGGGCAGTCCAAATACAACTGGTGTTATAGAATAACAGAGAGCAAGGAGAGGGCAGTCCAAATACAACTGGTGTTATAGAATAACAGAGAGCAAGGAGAGGGCAGTCCAAATACAACTGGTGTTATAGAATAACAGAGAGCAAGGAGAGGGCAGTCCAAATACAACTGGTGTTATAGAATAACAGAGAGCAAGGAGAGGGCAGTCCAAATACAACTGGTGTTATAGAATAACAGAGAGCAAGGAGAGGGCAGTCCAAATACAACTGGTGTTATAGAATAACAGAGAGCAAGGAGAGGGCAGTCCAAATACAACTGGTGTTATAGAATAACAGAGAGCAAGGAGAGGGCAGTCCAAATACAACTGGTGTTATAGAATAACAGAGAGCAAGGAGAGGGCAGTCCAAATACAACTGGTGTTATAGAATAACAGAGAGCAAGGAGAGGGCAGTCCAAATACAACTGGTGTTATAGAATAACAGAGAGCAAGGAGAGGGCAGTCCAAATACAACTGGTGTTATAGAATAACAGAGAGCAAGGAGAGGGCAGTCCAAATACAACTGGTGTTATAGAATAACAGAGAGCAAGGAGAGGGCAGTCCAAATACAACTGGTGTTATAGAATAACAGAGAGCAAGGAGAGGGCAGTCCAAATACAACTGGTGTTATAGAATAACAGAGAGCAAGGAGAGGGCAGTCCAAATACAACTGGTGTTATAGAATAACAGAGAGCAAGGAGAGGGCAGTCCAAATACAACTGGTGTTATAGAATAACAGAGAGCAAGGAGAGGGCAGTCCAAATACAACTGGTGTTATAGAATAACAGAGAGCAAGGAGAGGGCAGTCCAAATACAACTGGTGTTATAGAATAACAGAGAGCAAGGAGAGGGCACCCTATTGCACCCAGCGTGTAATGAAAGAAAATAGAATCAGAATTGGTAATGCTGTGACTGTGATGTGCTCCTGGAAAATCTATAGAATCAGTTGAAATGAACATAAGGTAGCCTATAGGTATTGACATGTTGGTGAGAGGTGTGTGTGTGTCTTCGATGTAGGTTACTGAAGACTGAAACCTGAACGACAACCTGGCTGGCGGCTACTCTGATAGACTATCTGATGGAATCTTTTGACAGTTGGGAAGTAAAAGTCAGTTGATATCATATTTAGGAACAGTAAACTGCTGTTTTGTTTATTTACAGACACATCGTAGTATTGCTTATGAAAAAAGTCCTCATCAATATTCGAGAGGTCAGATACTGATGCAAGCTTTTATTTCACCTTGACCAGGGGAGGCCTAATTGCATTCAAACCGTTCCCTAGCACTGGAGCCAGCTGGAGGGTAGCACTGCTAGCTGGTGGTGAATCTCTGGAAAAACATGTACTGGGAGAACCAAGCAGACAGGAGGGATGGAAGACATGTACTGGGAGCACCAAGCAGACAGGAGGGATGGAAGACATGTACTGGGAGCACCAAGCAGACAGGAGGGATGGAAGACATGTACTGGGAGCACCAAGCAGACAGGAGGGAAGGAATCATAGTTGCACTTTAATGATGTATAACTGACACACAAGCACACAAAGAAACTCAGTACAGACTCAGCTGCTGGTGCTACAGTGGATGAGACCCAGGGGCAAGGAACACCAAACAAGGGGAGAATGAGGAGGAAGGGAGGAGGAAGAGGATGAGGAAGGGGAGGAGGAGCAGCAGGAGGAGGATGAGGGGAAGTGTTACCTGGGCATTGACAGATACGTCCTATTCATTAGGGTATGCAACAGAAATGTGGGTTTCTTATTGATCAAGTCCAGTTAGTCCTTTATGTTTTCTTCCATTTGGTGCCTAATAAATATATGACCCTGGAGTTTTTGTCTGTTTGTGGTACTTCTCACGCTGTAGGCTATACGGCACACATACACAGAGACAGAGGTGGGTAAACCACAGCCATCTGGGTTGACTCTTATCCCAATTACTGCTGAGGACTGTGTGGCCTGTTGCAGTCATGCGACATGTGACAGGAACCAGGCCTGACCTCATACAACCCTTATCCCCTGACCACTGACATCATCACAGGCCCAACCCTGGGGTTGCAGAGAGGAGACTAATGAGTGACAGATGAAGAGTTCCAGCCTGTGACACAACTGAGAGACCACTAGGAGACCTGGGACTAGATCAGATTCAATCATTTCCGCGCTAGCCAACACCCGCATAGCTGTGGTTTTGGCAGTGTCGGAGGTGCAACTGTCAAATCCTCAAGTGGCTCCCGGTGTTATACCTATTGTGGACACTGCCATTGGCTGCACTGAGTTGCGTTAGTAGAAATCCTGCGCAGCCATGTTACAATTTCAAAAACTGGCATGTGTGATGTAATCTACACCTCGATAAGACTGATGTAATGATTTTCTATTTTCTACACAGCCAACACTTTATCATTCTGAACTTCAAAAGAGGTTGGAGAAGGTGTGGCTTCGTGACATTGACCACAAGAGCAGGTGCTCCCCAACTGGACGTCTCAAACTTTGTTTTGGACACATCCCCCAAAACAAAAGCTATGTGGGTGTCGGCTAGTGCGAGTTAACGCTTGATCTGATTGAAACTAGGTCTTGACCTTTCTAAGGAACTAAATACTGAAAAATTATGAAAATGAATGACCAACAGTGCCAAATAATGTTTTAAGAATACCAGGGCAAATCTTCAAAAGCGCCTGTGTTTGTCAAATGTTCAAATGGGAGTACGTCTCAAATACTCAATAACAATACTCTCTAATTATGTTTAATTGTTATGTTTTTACTGTATCTATCCTATATGTAGAATATGAGTAAATCCTTTGGTCTATATTCGGTGTGTATATTTTGTCTATTGGTTTCAAAACCATTTTTTCTGAAAAGTTTTATGGGAGGGATTTTAGACCATTCCTCCATACATAATCTTTCCAGATCCTTGATATCCTTCGTCTGCCCTTATGGACTGGCCTGTCCAAATCAAACCACAGGTTTTCAATGGAGTTCAAGTTCAGAGACTATTTGTTTGTGGATTATGATGCGTGCTTGAGGTTATTGTCTTGCTAGAATATCCACTTATCAAGCTTCAGCCTCCTTGCAGAGGCACATGTCCATGTACTGAGTAAAGGTCATGATGCTGTTGACCTTAACAAGGGCCCCAGGACCACTGGAAGCAAAATAACCCCATAACATCAAAGATCCACCACCATATTTTACAGTAGGTATGAGCATTTAGTGAGCATTTCTCATTTGCCAAGATAATCCATCCACCTGACAAGTGTGGCATATCAAGAAGCTGATTAAACAGCATGATCATTACACAGGTGCACCTAATATAAAAGGCCACTCTAAAATGTGCAGTTTTGTCACAAAACACAATGCCACAGATGACTCAAGTTTTGAGGGAGCTGGCAATTGGCATGCTGACTGCAGGAATGTCCACCTAAGCTGAGAATTTAAATAATTTCACCACCATAACCAGTTTTTTTGAGAATTTAGCAATACGTCCAACCAGCCTCACAACCAAAAAAACCCTGTATGGCATCGTGTGGGTGAGCGGTTTGCTGAGGTCAGTGTTGTGAACAAATCAAATTTTATTTGTCACATACACATGGTTTGCAGATGTTGATGCGAGTGTAGCGAAATGCTTGTACTTCTAGTTCCGACAATGCAGCAATAACCAACAAGTAATCTAACTAACAATTCCAAAACTACTACCTTATACACACAAGTGTAAAGGGATAAAGAATATGTACATAAAGATATATGAATGAGTGATGGAACAGAGCGGCATAGGCAAGATGCAGTAGATGGTATTGAGTACAGTATATACATATGAGATGAGTATGTAAACAAAGTGGCATAGTTTAAAGTGGCTAGTGATACATGTATTACATAAAGATGCAGTAGATGATATAGAGTACAGTATATACGTATGCATATGAAATAAATAATGTAGGGTATGTAAACATTATATTAGGTAGCATTGTTTAAAGTGGCTAGTGATATATTTTATGTCAATTCCCATTAACAGGTTAAAGTGGCTGGAGTTAAGTCCGTGTGTTGGCAGCAGCCACTCAATGTTAGTGGTGGCTGTTTAATAGTCTGATGGCCCTAGAAGCTGTTTTTCAGTCTCTCTGTCCCAGCTTTGATGCACATGTACTGACCTCGCCTTCTGGATGATAGCGGGGTGAACAGGCAGTGGCTCGGGTGGTTGTTGTCCTTGATGATCTTTATGGCCTTCCTGTGACATCGGGTGGTGTAGGTGTCCTGGAGGGCAGGTAGTTTGCCCCCGGTGATGCGTTGTGCAGACCTCACTACCCTCTGGAGGGTCTTACGGTTGTGGGCGGAGCAGTTGCCGTACCAGGCGGTGATACAGCCCGACAGGATGCTCTCGATTGTGCATCTGTAGAAGTTTGTGAGTGCTTTTGGTGACAAGCCAAATTTCTTCAGCCTCCTGAGGTTGAAGAGGCGCTGCTGCGCCTTCTTCACGATGCTGTCTGTGTGGGTGGACCAATTCAGTTTGTCTGTGATGTGTACGCCGAGGAACTTAACTTACTACCCTCTCCACTACTGTCCCATCGATGTGGATAGGGGGGTGTTCCCTCTGCTGTTTCCTGAAGTCCACAATCATCTCAGAGTGGTGGATTTATGGTATGGGCAAGCATAAGCTATGGACAATGAACACAATTGCATTTTATCGATGGTAATTTGAATGCACAGAGATACCGTGGCGAGATCCTGAGGCCCGTTGTTGTGCCAATAATCCGCCACCATCAACTTGTGTTCCAGCCCGATGTCGCAAGGATCTGTACACAATTCCTGGAAGCTGAAAATGCCCAATTTCTTCCATGGCCTGCATACTCACCAGACATTATACACGTTAAGGATGCTCTGGATCCACGTGTACGACACCGTGTTCCAGTTCTCGCCAATATCCAGCAACTTAGCACAGCCGTTGAAGAGGAGTGGGAAAACATTCCACAAGCCACAATCAACCGCCTGATCAACTCTATGCGAAGACGATGTTGTTGCGCTGCTTGAGACAAATAGTAGTCACATCAGACACTGACTGGTTTTCTGATCCATGCCCCTACCTTTTTTTTAAAGGTATCTGTCATCAACAGATGCATACAGTATATGTATTCCCAGTCATGTGAAATCCATAGATTAGGGCCTAATGAATTTATTTCAATTGACTGATTTCCTTATGTGATCTGTAACAGTAAAATCTTTGAAATTGTTGCATGTTGCGTTTATATTTTTGTTCAGAACATATTAAAGAGATCAGTCCTTTCGGAAGCCCAGATAATTTATTTATAAATCCTATCATTAGAGGGTTCGGTAGTTGTGTTTCCCAATGGACTCCATAGGCCAGAATAGCTGACCTAAGTTGTAAATATAGAAAAGGTAATGTGTGCGTGCCTTTCAAATCTTGGAATGTTCTCAAACCATTACTGTCCAAGATATCGGTAAGGGTACAGATTCCACATTTGGACCATTGGGGGAATGCAAAAGGCCACCCTCCAGACTGCAAGGCATTATTGTGAACCATCAGAATCTCCTCTCCACCCTCTCAGGGTTGGCCATCTCTGCAGACTACTGGATTGCATCCTACCTGGCAGGTTGCGCCTACCAGGTGGCGTGGCAAGATCTGTGTCTGCACCACGTGCTGTCACTACTGGAGTCCCCCAGGGCTCGGTTCTAGGCCCTCTCCTCTTTTCTCTTTACACAAAGTAATTTGGCTCTGTCATATCCTCACATGGCCTCTCCTATCATTGCTATGAGGATGACTCTCAACCACTCTTCTCCTTCCCCCCTTTTGACACCCAGGTGGTGACAAGCATCTCTGCGTGTCTGGCAGACATCTCAGCTTAGATGTCGGCCCACCACCTCAAGCTCAACCTTGACAAGACGGAGCTGCTCTTGCTCGAGGGAAAAGCCTGCCCGCTCAAAGACCTCTCCATCATGGTTAACAACTCCACAGTGTACACCTCCCATAGATCAAAGAAGCTTGGCGTGACCCTGGACCACACCCTGTCATTCTCTGCAAACATCAACGCAGTGACTCGCTCCTGCAAATTCATGCTCTACAACATCTGTAGAGTACAACCTTTTCTCACAGAGGAAGTGGCGCAGGTCCTAATCGAGGCACTTGTCATCTCCCGTCTCGACTACTCCACCTCCCTATTAGCTGGGCTCCCCGCTTGGGCCATCAAACCCCTGAAACTTATCCAGAATGCTGCAGCCCGCCTGGTGTTCAACCTTCCTAAGTTCTCACATGTCACCCCGCTCCTCCGCACACTCCACTGGCTCCCAGTCTAAGCATCATCTTCAAGACCTTGGTGCTTGCCTATGGAGCAGCATGGGGAAGATTTGCTATGCTCTCACAGCGCCCCCTTGTGCAAAGATCTAGCCAGTGCGCACTGGCCAGGTACTTAGTTTGACATGTATTACATTTGAACATATGTCGGGAGAAACTATTATAAGATTTAAAGGTTTCAACTATAATCTTCTCTAAACCAACACACTGATGCTGGTGGAGTCATGTACTGTAACGTGTACACTGGTAGTCGGGAAACAAGTACAGGGAGTGCAACTTTTATAATAAATAGAACATCGTACAAAACAATAAACATGAAAAGCATACAGCCATGAAACAGAAAGAGAAAGAGTCAATAACACCTGAGGAAAGAACCAAGGGGAGTGACAGATATAGGGGAGGTAATCAGGAAGGTGATGGAGTCCAGGTGCGCATAACGATGGTGGCAGGTGTGCGTAATAATGAGTAAACTGGCGACAATGAGCACCAGAGAGGGGGAGCGGGTAGTAAGCGTGACAGGTCAACATAGAGATGGGAAAGTATCTTCGCTATGATGGCTTCTATGACATCATAATGAACGCCATCTTCATTTTAACTGTCTTCACTTCTTATATTTCTTTGAGTCTATTGACAGTTCATAAACAAACTGAAATTGTGCATACCACCTGGAGTTTGTCATCTCAACAGGAATAAAGCCAGGGATGTACTGCCATAATTCTGTTGAATTAATTGTCTGATCCATCCTGGTGACCTGGATGGAATTCTGTGATCCCTCCTTAACCCATTGCAAGTCCCACCAAGTTGACTACTTTAACATTGAGGAAGACCAAACGGTGCTGCCCATGCTAAAAGAGGCTTTGTGGCAAGTGCGTCCTCTATCTATCTCTATCTCTACGTGCCAGGTTCACACCTGCTGTATGTGTGAGTTGTCACTGACAGAAAAGTCTGACTCATTGACCTGTATGGAGAGGTCACCTCAAACAGGTTCCAAAGACTCAATAACTTCCACCATAATGAGGGGGACGGGGAAACGAGAGATAGAGAGGGGGGGGGGGGGGCTCTCCAGAGCATCATGTGGACTACTATAATGAGAAAGAGAGCGAGAGAAAAAGAGAGCGAGAGAGCGATGGTCTGAGGATAGTGTTAAGAGCCCCTTGTGGATCCAACAGTGTGCGAGTTGACCTAGGTGTCACAGGAAGACACCTGGTCTCCTTATAAAGTGACAGGGATGATGACAGATCTCCAGTGGTTTGTGAGAAGAAGCCCCTCTCTCTCAAAGTGTCTTGAAGCTACAGTAGTGTGTGAAGTACTTCTCTCTCCCAGATAGGGTTTTGGGGCCGTGTGTTCACTACAATAGACTTCAGCTCCCAGCGGTTCCTCTTGCTAGAGGAAGACTTCCAAGGACCACTTCTGCTGCTGTACATTCTAAAAGGTCAGGTTTAAAACTCATCCATTGACTGCATGTTTATTTGATCGACTGGGTTTGAATTTGGGTCATCTGCGAACCACAAGACTGTGTTAGCCCACCGGGATAAAGCCTACGCATTCGCTTGGGGAGCCAACACAAGTCTTCAATACTCAGGCTAGGTTAATTTAATTTTCTCATGCTCTTCTCCCTGTTTCTCCAGTGAGGGGACCTGACCAGACCCAGACGCAGGGATGTGTGGTTCAGTGTGGTGTCTGCTGCTTCTGTTGCTCTGTCCTGGTACTGATGAGATGGTGCTGGAGGACAAAGCCTTAGCCAGCCAGTCAGGGTAACACCTTAGGCTACTCTCAATGCTTACCTATCTTATCTATCTTATCTTATCTCAATGCTTATTTATCTTATATTATCTTATCTCAATGCTTACCTATCTTATCTATCTTATCTTATCTCAATGCTTATTAATCTTATATTATCTTATCTCAATGCTTACCTATCTTATCTATCTTATCTTATCTCAATGCTTATTTATCTTATATTATCTTATCTCAATGCTTATCTGTCTTATCTATCTTATCTCAATGATTATCTTATCTTAACTATCTTATCTAGTTAGTTACCTTGCTAAATTGAAATGACTGAATAATAATCCAGGTTTGTTTTCCTGTAACATTCTAACTGGCAGATTCTTTGCAGCATCAGTGTTTGAGTCATTTCAATACAGTCAGTCCAGGGTGTAAATTGAAATTCCAATTTAATAATTGAAATATCCTGATTGAAAAATATTCTGTTTTAAATTCTCCAAAATGGACTCAAGTAATTATTAACATGCACATCATAAGGAGAATTAACACTGTGGCCCCTCATCACGCCTTGTTCCTCCCAGGTGGCGTACATATGAGCTGCAGAGAGGACAGAATGGCATCAACAGCTTCAAAAGGCATTCAGACGGAACGTTCACCAATGACTACACCCACTACCTGGATAAGATCAAGGCTAAAGACTTCATACAGTGGCTGGCCAGCACCAAACGAGAGAAGTAAGGGCACTGACATTTTGTTAGTAGCACACCACAGATAGACATTCCAGTCAGAATCAGAGTATCGTAAAGCAGGCTAGCTGTTGATGATGCAACTGACCTTTCACACTTTTCAAACCACTCTGTCGAGCAGAACCATGCCAAGCTGCACTGATCTGTTTACACATCCACCATAGTTGTTGGAACATTATGGATGTGTTCTAGGTAGGACAATGAAGATCATTTATATCTGAGCCATCACAGTACGTTTCAGGTAGGTAATCCTTGCAATAGTATGGACAGGATATTAAAAAAAGGGGAGGGAGGCAACTGTTATATGTGTGTTGTATCGGTCGGTGTCCACCACTGTGCAGAGGCGATTCAGCTTGAACAACCTGGGTCTCCCCAACACAGAAGGTACCAAAGTAATTTAGTCAAATTAAACCCTTTCATCTCTGCACAAGCTCAACACCAATGTTTTCACATTTTTACCCTGGTTTGAATTAGATTAAAAGTCTTGCTCCGATTTGAAAATACCAGTGTGAACAGAACAATGTTCACTCCAGGGTTAAGATAAATGTTGTTCGAATATATATATATACAGTTGAAGTTGGAAGTTTACATACACCTTAGCAAAATACATTTAAACTCAGTTTTTCACAATTCCTGACATTTAATCCTAGTAAAAATGTACCTGCTAGGGTCACCACTTTATTTTAAGAATGTGACATGTCGGAATAATAGTGGAGAGAATTATTTATTTCAACTTGTATTTCTTTCATCACATTCCCAGTGGGTCAGAAGTATACAAACACTCAATTTGTATTTGGTAGCATTGCCTTTAAATAGTTTAATTTGGGTCAAACATTTCGGTTAGCCTTCCACAAGCTTCCTACAATAAGTTGGGTGAAGTTTGGCCCATTCCTCCTGACAGAGCTGGTGTAACTGAGTCAGGTTTGTAGGCCTCCTTGCTCGAAAAAGCTTTTTCAGTTCTGCCCACACATTTTATATAGAGTTGAGGATAGGGATTTAATGGCCACTCCAATACCTTGACATTGTTGTCCTTAAGCCATTTTGCCACAACTTTGGATGTATGCTTGGCGTCATTGTCCATTTGGAAGACCCATTTGCGACCAAGCTTTAACTTCCTGACTGATGTGTTGAGATGTTGCTTCAATATATCCACATACTTTTCCTCCTCATGATGCCATCTATTTTGTGAAGTGCACCAGTCCATCTTGCAGAAAAGCACCCCCACAACATGATGCTGCCACCCCCGGGCTTCATTGTTGGGATGGTGTTCTTCGGCTTGCAAGCTTCCCCCTTTCTCCTCCAAACATAACGATGTTCATTATGGCCAAACAGTTCTATTTTTGTTTCATCAGACCAGAGGACATTTCTCCAAAAAGTACGATCTTTGTCCCCATGTCCAGTTGCAAACCGTATACTGGCTTTTTTATGGCCGTTTTGGAGCAGTGGTTTCTTCCTTGCTGAGCGGCCTTCAGGTTATGTCGATATAGGACTCGTTTTACTGTGGATATAGATACTTTTGTACCTGTTTCCTCTTCACAAGGTCCTTTGCTGTTGTTCTGGGATTGATTTGCACTTTTCGTACCAAAGTACGTTCATCTCTAGGAGACAGAACGCGTCTCCTTCCTGAGCGGTATGATGGCTGCGTGGTCACATGGTTTTTATACCTCCGTACTATTGTTTACAGATGAACAGATGTACAGATGAACGCGGTACCTTCAGGCGTTTGGAAATTGCTCCCAAGAACGAACCAGACTTGTTTGAGTTTATTTTTTATTTTTACAGGGACAGTGCACATTAATCAACGTTTCAGTAAAAGTGCCGGTTTTAGCCAGCCGGCTAATTTTCAACCGCAGTCCCTGGGCAGGTTATTAAAAACAATTACAATATAGACAATAGCAGCATAGAACAAGCAAGACATAGCAACATAGGACAAGCAAGACATAGCATACAGACAGAGCAACATAGGACAAGCAAGACATAGCATACAGACATAGCAACATAAAACAAAAAGCAGCCAGACAAAATTCATAAAAGCAACAAAGTGTTTCCACACCTCACAAGCTACAGACAACAGACAACATGGAAAGCGGCAACACACAGCTAGGGACCATGTTCACAAATCTGATTGACCTTTAGCCATGTCTTCAAGCATTTTGTGAAAGTGTGATATGTGGTGCAGTTATGTGTGTCTGATGGCAGTGTATTCCAGACATGGGAAGCTCTCACAGAGAATGCAGATTTACTAAAGGTGCTTTTCCTTAGGGGAACTATACAGTCACCTCTCATGGCAGACCTTGTGGATCTGCTGCCATATGTCTGGGTTTTCTGTTTAACAAAAATATTGAGTGGAGGGGGAGCCAGGCCATTAAGGATCTTGAATACAAGACATGCGTCGGTGTATTGCACAAGATTTTCCCAACTCAAGAGCTCATGCTTTCTAAGGATGTGACAATGATGATGGCTATTGGGCTTCCTATCAAGCACTTTGAGAGCCTGTTTGTAGACAGACTGAATAGGTCTTAATGTTGTACAGCAAGCTTGGGCCCAACTAGTCAAGCAGTATGTTAAGTGGGGGAGTATCATAGATTTGAAGTACAGTTTTGCTACCTCTGTAGTCAAACAATTTCGTATAAATCGGAAATTAGCTAGGTTGAATTTGGTTATTTGAATTACCTTTTTCACATGCTTTTTAAAAGAGAGGTTGGAATCAAGTATGATGCCAAGGTACTTAAAATCAGATACCACCTGGAGCTTCTCCCCTGACACATAGACATCTGGCTCAGTAGCATCTGTTGCCCTCTTTGTGAAGAACATGCAAACAGTTTTTTTCACATTGAGATGCAAACACGAGTCACTGAGCCACTTTGTAACCTGGACCATTACAGTAGTGAGTTCTTGTGCAGCTTGTTGTTTGCTCTTTGCATGCACATATATCACTGTATCATCTGCATACATTTGAACTTCAGACCCAGTACAGACAGAAGGCAGATCATTAATGTACAGGCTGAACAGGAGGGGCCCCAGTATTGACCCTTGGGGCACGCCCACATCATAGCTACGAGTGGGCGACAGCTCATTGCTCACTCTGACACACTGACTTCTGCCTTCAAGGTATGATTTCATCCATCTCAAGGCATCAGGGGAAAAGTTGAACTTGGACAATTTTGTGATGGGAATCTCATGGTTAACAGTATCAAAAGCCTTCCTTAGGTCCAGAAACACAGCCCCAACAGCACCCCCTTTGTCCATCTTGGACTTCACATTTTCCAGAAGAAAGCAGTTGGCCGTTTCTGTGGAGTGTTTCGCTCTGAAGCCAAACTGCATGGAGTGTAATGTGAAGGGGCTGTTGTTGAGGTGGGCAATCAGTTGTGGAGGTCTACATTTTTTTCTGAGGTCTTGGCTGATTTCTTTTGATTTTCCAATTATGTCAAGCAAAGAGGCACTGAGTTTGAAGGTAGGCCTTGAAATACATCCACATGGACACCTCCAATTGACTAGAATGATGTCAATTAACCTATCAGAAGCTTCTAAAGCCATTACATCATTTTCTGGAATTTTCCAAGCTGTTTAAAGGTACAGTCAACTTAGTGTATGTAAACTTCTGACCCACTGGAATTGTGATACAGTAAATTATAAGTGAAATAATCTGTCTAAACAATTGTTTGAAAAACTACTTGTGTCGTGCATAAAGTAGATGTCCTAACCAACTTGCCAAAACTATAGTTTGTTAACAAGAAATTTGTGGAGTGGTTGAAAAACGAGTTTTAATGACTCCAACATAAGTGTATGTAAACTTCCGACTTCAACTGTATATGACAATTCGTGATCTTAGAATTAGAAGGTTCTTTCTACCTGCAAAAAGATGACAATAAAGTTCTGATCCCTGATTGGTTAGAATGATGCAAGCACATTTTTTTAGAGTACTTTATAGGTAGAGAACATGATATAGAACAAAGTCAATAACTCTGTTGCAGATTAGACCTTGTATTCTCGAATTGTGTATAATTAATTGTTAATGTTGACTTTTGTTTGTCAAAATTATTGCAAAAGATCTACATTAGTTTTCTGTCGTTTTTTCAGTTGAGCTTTTGGTTATTACATTGTAATTGAAAGAGGTGTTTCCATGTTGACCTGTAGATGCAAGGAGCTTCCCCTCAACCTAGAGGGGGTGTAAGAAGACCCAGACACCACCAGAAGTGCCACAAGGACGTTTCCTAGCTACTTAACATCATATACAGCAGTGGAGGCTGTTGAGCGGAGAACGGCTCATAATAATGGCCGGAACAGAGCAAATGGAATGGAATCAAAGACCTGGAAACCATGTGTTTGATGTATTTGATACCCTTCCACTAATTCTGCTCCAGTCATTACCACAAGCCTCTCCTCCCTAATTAAGGTGCCACCAACCTCCTGTGATGGACAGTATCATAAAACAGGACCTTCTACCAACGAAAAATAAAAAATAAGACAGTTTCCTGTCTTTGGTTTATGTTGTGGTAAATTACACAGAATCCTGGACATTATTTCTGAATTGTATTGTAGGCTGTACACTCTGTGCGAACAGGCTGCTCTGATTTTCTACAGCAAGGAGTTGATCACCTGAAATATGAACATGAAAATAATAACAGAAATGGAGTTTGGAATGCCACAGAACGTAAATCTCAGGTCTAACAACTTACGGTAACTCTTCATTAAAAGCCATGTTACCATTTTGGTTTTCAAATAGGTCCGCAGAATCCGCATCAATCAAATTGGAAGGACAGTTTGGTCAGAGATAGAGAAATCTAAAATGTTTGTATACATCTGTATAAATTAAAATAAGGGTTTATATTGGATGATGATACTGCATTATGAAAATTGAATATGTAAATATTTACTGTGAGAGGTATTTAATTTGGAGCATGAAAGTAGGAACTGAATCTGTATTTATGGAATAAAGTTGAATAATTTCAACAAAGTCTGCTGTATACGGCCATAAGCAAACAGGAAAACATTCATCCATAGGTGACGCTCCTAGTTGCTGGGGACTTCAATGCAGGGAAATTTAAATCCGTTTTACCTAATTTCTACCAGCATGTTAAATGTGCAACCAGAGGGAATAAAAACTCTACTCAACATACTGAGACACGTACGAAGCTTTCCCTCCATTTGGCAAATCTGACCCTAATTCTATCCTCCTGACTTCTGCTTACAAGCAAAAACTAAAGCAGAAAGCACCAGTGACTTGGTCAACAAAAAAGTGGTCAGATGAAGCAGATGCTAAACTAAAGGACTGTTTTGCTAGCACAGACTGGAATATGTTCTGGGATTCCTCCGATGGCATTGAGGAGTACAACACATCAGTCACTGGCTTCATCAATAAGTGCATCAATGACGTCGTCCCCACAGTGAACATACGTACATACCCCAACCAGAAGCCATAGATTACAGGCAATCAAGGAGCGGGACTCTAACCCGGAAGCTTATGAGAAATCCCGCAATACCCTCTGACGAACCATCAAGCAGGCAAAACATCAATACAGGACTAAGATTGAATCGTACTACACTGGCTCCGACGCTCGTCGGATGTGGCAGGGCTTGTAAACTATTACAGACTATAAAGGGAAGCACAGTGACCAGTGACAGGAACCTACCAGGTGAGTTAAATTACTTCTATGCTCGCATCGAGGCAAGTAACACTGAAACATGCATGAGAGTGTGATCATGCTCTCCGTAGCAAATATGAGTACGACCTTTTAACAGGTCAACATCCACAAGGCCGCAGGGCCAGACAGATTACCAGGACTTGTACTGACCAACTGTCAAGTGTCTTCACTGACATTTTCAACCTATTCCTGACTGAGTCTGTAATACCAACATGTTTCAAGCAGACCACCATAGTCCCTGTGCCCAAGAACACTAAGGTAACCTGCCTAAAATGGCTACCGACCCGTAGCACTGATATCTGTAGCCATGAAGTGCTTTGAAACAGCTGGTCACGGCTCACATCAACATCATTATCCCAGAAACCCTAGACCCACTCCAATTTGCATACGGCCCCTACAGACGATGCAATCTCTATTGCACTCAACTGACCTTTCCCACATGGACAAAAGGAACACCTATGTGAGAATGCTATTCATTGACTACAGCTCAGCTTCAACACCATAGTACCGTGAAAGCTCATCAATAAATTAAGGACCCTGGGCCTAAACATCTCCTTCTGCAACTGGATCCTGGACTTCCTGACAGGCCGTCCCCAGGCCTGCCCCATAAGGTAACAACACATTTTTTTAATTTTTTTGATTTTTTTTACCTTTATTTAACCAGGCAAGTCAGTTAAGAACAAATTCTTATTTTCAATGACAGCCTAGGAACGGTGGGTTAACTGCCTTGTTCAGGGGCAGAACGACAGTTTTGTACCTTGTCAGCTCGGGGGTTTGAACTTGCAACCTTCCGGTTACTAGTCCAACACTCTAACCACTAGGCTACCCTGCCGCCATGCTGATCCTCAACACTGGGGCCACTCAGAGCTGCGTGCTCAGTCCCCTCCTGTACTCCTTGTTAACTCATGACTGCATGGCCAGGCATGACTCCAACACCATCATCAAGATTGCCGATGACACATGATCACAGACAACGATGAGACTGTAAGGAGGAGGTCAGAGACCTGGCCTTGTGGTCCCAGGAAAACAACCTCTCCCTCAACGTGATCAAGACAAAGGAGATGAGTGTGGACTACAGGAAAAGGAGGACCAAGCACGCCCCCATTCTCATTGACGGGGCTGAAGTGGAGCAGGTAGAGAGCTTCAAGTTCCTTGGTGCCCACTTCACCAACAAACTATTAGAATAGCAATGTCCCAGTGCTATTCTAATGTCCCAGTGCTATTCTAATGTCCCAGTGCTATAGAAATGTCCTAGTGCTATTCAAATGTCCCAGTGCCATAGGTATGTCCTAGTGCTATTCTAATGTCCCAGTGCTATAGTAATGTCCCAGTGCTATAGTTATGTCCCAGTGCTGTAATAATGTCCCAGTGTTGTGGTAATGTCCCAGTGCTATTCTAATATCCCAGTGCTATTCTAATGTCGCAGTGCTATAGTAATGACCTAGTTATATTCTAATGTCCCAGTGCTATAGTAATGTCATAGTGCTATTCTAATGTCCCAGTGCTATAATAATGTCCTAGTGCTATTCTAATGTCCCAGTGCTATTCTACTGTCCCAGTGCTATTCTAATGTCCCAGTGCTATAGTAATGTCCTAGCGCTATTCCAATGTCCCAATGTTGTGGTAATGTCCCAGTGCTATTCTAATGTCCCAGTGTTGTGGTAATGTCCTAGTGCTATTCTAATGTCCCAGTGCTATTCCAATGTCCCAGTGTTGTGGTAATGTCCCAGTGCTATTCTAATGTCCCAGTGCTATTCTAATGTCCCAGTGCTATTCTAATGTCCCAGTGCTATAATAATGTCCTAGTGCTATTCTAATGTCCCAGTGCTATTCCAATGTCCCAGTGTTGTGGTAATGTCCCAGTGCTATTCTAATGTCCCAGTGCTATTCTAATGTCCCAGTGCTATTCTACTGTCCCAGTGCTATTCTACTGTCCCAGTGCTATTCTACTGTCCCAGTGCTATAGTAATGTCCCAGTGCTAAAGTAAAGTCCCAGTGCTATTCTAATGTCTCAGTGTTATTCTAATGTCCCAGTGCTAATCTAATGTCGCAGTGCTATAGTAATGTCCTAGTTAGATTCTAATGTCCCAGTGCTATTCCAATGTCCCAGTGTTGTGGTAATGTCCCAGTGCTATTGTAATATCCTAGTGCCATTCTAATGTCCCAGTGCTATTGTAATATCCCAGTGCTATTCAAATGTCTCAGTGTTGTGGTAATGTCCCAGTGCTATTCTAATGTCCCAGTGCTGTTCTAATGTCCCAGTGCTATAGTAATGTCCCAGTGCTATAATAATGTCCTAGTGCTATTCTAATGTCCCAGCTTCTATAATATTGTCCTAGTGCTATTCTAATGTCCCAGCTTCTATAATAATGTCCTAGTGCTATTCTAATGTCCCAGTGCTATAGTAATGTCCTAGTGCTATTCTAATGTCCCAGCTTCTATAATAATGTCCTAGTGCTATTCTAATGTCCCAGTGCTATAGTAATGTCCTAGTGCTATTCTAATGTCCCAGTGCTATTCCAATGTCCCAGTGTTGTGGTAATGTCCCAGTGCTATTCTAATGTCCCAGTGCTATTCTAATGTCCCAGTGCTATTCTAATGTCCCAGTGCTATAATAATGTCCTAGTGCTATTCTAATGTCCCAGTGCTATTCCAATGTCCCAGTGTTGTGGTAATGTCCCAGTGCTATTCTAATGTCCCAGTGCTATTCTAATGTCCCAGTGCTATTCTACTGTCCCAGTGCTATTCTACTGTCCCAGTGCTATTCTACTGTCCCAGTGCTATAGTAATGTCCCAGTGCTAAAGTAAAGTCCCAGTGCTATTCTAATGTCTCAGTGTTATTCTAATGTCCCAGTGCTAATCTAATGTCGCAGTGCTATAGTAATGTCCTAGTTAGATTCTAATGTCCCAGTGCTATTCCAATGTCCCAGTGTTGTGGTAATGTCCCAGTGCTATTGTAATATCCTAGTGCCATTCTAATGTCCCAATGCTATTGTAATATCCCAGTGCTATTCTAATGTCTCAGTGTTGTGGTAATGTCCCAGTGCTATTCTAATGTCCCAGTGCTGTTCTAATGTCCCAGTGCTATAGTAATGTCCCAGTGCTATAATAATGTCCTAGTGCTATTCTAATGTCCCAGCTTCTATAATATTGTCCTAGTGCTATTCTAATGTCCCAGCTTCTATAATAATGTCCTAGTGCTATTCTAATGTCCCAGTGCTATAGTAATGTCCTAGTGCTATTCTAATGTCCCAGCTTCTATAATAATGTCCTAGGGCTATTCTAATGTCCCAGTGCTATAGTAATGTCCTAGTGCTATTCTAATGTCCCAGTGCTATTCCAATGTCCCAGTGTTGTGGTAATGTCCCAGTGCTATTCTAATGTCCCAGTGCTATTGTAATGTCCCAGTGCTATTCTAATGTCCCAGTGCTATGCTACTGTCCCGGTGCTAAAGTAATGTCCCAGTGCTATAATAATGTCCTAGTGCTATTCTAATGCCCCAGTGCTATAATAATGTCCTAGTGCAATTCTAATGTCCCAGTGCTATAGTAATGTCCTAGTGCTATTCTAATGTCCCAGTGCTATAGTAATGTCCCAGTGCTATTCCAATGTCCCAGTGTTGTGGTAATGTCCCAGTGCTATTCTAATGTCCCAGTGCTATTGTAATGTCCCAGTGTTATTCTAATGTCCCAGTGCTATAATAATGTCCTAGTGCTATTCTAATGTCCCAGTGCTATTCTAATGTCCCAGTGCTATTCTACTGTCCCAGTGCTATTCTACTGTCCCAGTGCTATAGTAATGTCCCAGTGCTATAGTAATGTCCCAGTGCTATTCTAATGTCCCAGTGCTATTCTAATGTCCCAGTGTTATAGTCATGTCCCAGGGCTATTCTAATGTCCCAATGCTATAGTAATGTCCCAAGTGCTATTCTAATGTCTCAGTGCTGTTCTAATGTCCCAGTGCTAATCTAATGTCCCAGTGCTATAGTAATGTCCTAGTGCTATTCTAATGTCCCAGTGCTATTCCAATGTCCCAGTGTTGTGGTAATGTCCCAGTGCTATTCTAATGTCCCAGTGCTATTGTAATGTCCCAGTGCTATTCTAATGTCCCAGTGGTATAATAATGTCCTAGTGCTATTCTAATGTCAAAGTGCTATTCTAATGTCCCAGTGCTATTCTACTGTCCCAGTGCTATTCTACTGTCCCAGTGCTATAGTAATGTCCCAGTGCTATAGTAATGTCCCAGTGCTATTCTAATGTCCCAGTGCAATTCTAATGTCCCAGTGTTATAGTCATGTCCCAGGGCTATTCTAATGTCCCAATGCTATAGTAATGTCCCAAGTGCTATTCTAATGTCTCAGTGCTATTCTAATGTCCCAGTGCTATAGTAATGTCCTAGTGCTATTCTAATGTCCCAGTGCTATTCCAATGTCCCAGTGTTGTGGTAATGTCCCAGTGCTATTCTAATGTCCCAGTGCTATTGTAATATCCTAGTGCTATTCTAATGTCCCAGTGCTATAGTAATGTCCCAGTGCTAAAGTAATGTCCCAGTGCTATAGTAAAGTCCCAGTGTTATTCTAATGTCCCAGTGCTATTCTAATGTCCCAGTTCTAATGTCCCAGTGCTTTAGTAATGTCCCAGTGCTATTCTAATGTCCCAGTATTATTCTAATGTCCAAGTTCTAATGTCCCAGTGCTTTAGTAATGTCCCAGTGCTATTCTAATGTCCCAGTATTATTCTAATGTCCCAGTACTCATGTCCCAATGCTATAGTAATGTCCCAAGTGCTATTCAAATGTCTCAGTGCTATTCTAATGTCCCAGTGCTAATCTAATGTCCCAGTGCTATAGTAATGTCCCAGTGCTATTCTAATGCCCCAGTGCTATTGTAATATCCCAGTGCTCTTCTAATGTCCCAGTGCTATAGTAATGTCCTAGTGCTATTCTAATGTCCCAGTGCTATAATAATGTCCTAGTGCTGTTCTAATGTCCCAGTGCTATAGTAATGTCCCAGGGCTATTCTAATATCCCAAAGCTATAGTAATGTCCTTGTGCTATTCTAATGTCCCAGGGCTATAGTAATGTCCCAGGGCTATTCTAATGTCCCAATGCTATAGTAATGTCCCAGTGCTATTCTAATGTCCCAGTGCATAGTAATGTCCCAGTGCTGTGATAATGTCCCAGTACTGTGATAATGTCCCAGTGCTATTCTAATGTCCCAGTGCTATTCTAATGTCCCAGTGTTGTGGTAATGTCCCAGTGCTATTCTAATGTCCCAGTGCTATAGTAATGTCCTAGTTATATTCTAATGTCCCAGTACTATAATAATGTCCTAGTGATATTCTAATGTCCCAGTGCTTTTCTAATGTACCAGTGCTATTCTAATGTCCCCGTGCTATTCTAATGTCCCAGTGCTATAATAATGTCCCAGTGGTATTCTACTGTCCCAGTGCTATAGTCATGTCCTAGTGCTATTCTAATGTCCCTGTGCTTTTCTAATGTCCCAGGTCTAATGTCACCGTGCTGTGGTAATGTCCCAGTGCTTTAGTCATGTCCTAGTGCTATTCTAATGTCCCAGTGCTATAGTCATGTCCTAGTGCTATTCTAATGTCCCAGTGCTATAGTAATGTCCCAGTGCTATAGTAAAGTCCCAGTACTATTCTAATGTCCCAGTGCTATTCTAATGTCCCAGTTCTAATGTCCCAGTGCTATTCTAATGTATCAGTGCATAGTAATTTCCCAGTGCTGTGATAATGTCCCAGTGCTGTGATAATGTCCCACTGCTATTCTAATGTCCCAGTGTTGTCGTAATGTCACAGTGCTATTCTAATGTCCCAATGCTATAGTAATGTCCCAGTGCTATTCTAATGTCCCCGTGCTACTCTAATGTCCCAGTTCTAATGTCACAGTGCTATAGTAATGTCTCAGTGCTATACTAAAGTCCCAGTGCTATTCTAATGTCCCAGTGCTATTCTAATGTCCCAATTCTAATGTCCCAGTGCTTTAGTAATGTCCCAGTGCTATTCTAATGTCCCAGTATTATTCTAATGTCCCAGTTCTAATGTCCCAGTGCTATTCTAATGTATCAGTGCATAGTAATTTCCCAGTGCTGTGCTAATGTCCCAGTGCTATAGTTATGTCCTAGTGCTATTCTAATGTCCCAGTGCTATAGTAATGTTCCAGTTCTATTCTAATGTCCCAATGCTATAGTAATGTCCCAGTGCTACTCTAATGTCCCAGTTCTAATGTCCCAGTGCTATAGTCATGTCCTAGTGCTATGCTAATGTCCCAGTGCTATAGTAATGGCCCAATGCTATAGTAAAGTCCCAGTGCTATTCTAATGTCCCAGTGCTATTCTAATGCCCCAGTTCTAATTTCCCAGTGCTATTCTAATGTCTCAGTGCATAGTAATGTCCCAGTGCTGTGATAATGTCCCAGTGCTGTGATAATGTCCCAGTGCTGTGATAATGTCCCAGTGCTGTGATAATGTCCCAGTGCTGTGGTAATGTCCCAGTGCTGTGGTAATGGCCCAGTGCTATAGTAAAGTCCCAGTGCTATTCTAATGTCCCAGTGCTATTCTAATGTCCCAGTGCATAGTAATGTCCCAGTGCTGTGATAATGTCCCAGTACTGTGATAATGTCCCATTGCTATTCTAATGTCCCAGTGCTATTCTAATGTCCCAGTGTTGTGGTAATGTCCCAGTGCTATTCTAATGTCCCAGTGCTATAGTAATGTCCTAGTTATATTCTAATGTCCCAGTACTATAATAATGTTCTAGTGCTATTCTAATGTCCCAGTGCTATTCTAATGTCCCCGTGCTATTCTAATGTCCCAGTGCTATAGTCATGTCCTAGTGCTATTCTAATGTCCCTGTGCCTTTCTAATGTCCCAGTTCTAATGTCACCGTGCTGTGGTAATGTCCCAGTGCTATAGTCATGTCCTAGTGCTATTCTAATGTCCCAGTGCTATAGTCATGTCCTAGTGCTATTCTAATGTCCCAGTGCTATAGTAATGTCCCAGTGCTATAGTAAAGTCCCAGTACTATTCTAATGTCCCAGTGCTATTCTAATGTCCCAGTTCTAATGTCCCAGTGCTTTAGTAATGTCCCAGTGCTATTCTAATGTCCCAGTATTATTCTAATGTCCCAGTTCTAATGTCCCAGTGCTATTCTAATGTATCAGTGCATAGTAATTTCCCAGTGCTGTGATAATGTCCCACTGCTATTCTAATGTCCCAGTGTTGTCGTAATGTCACAGTGCTATTCTAATGTCCCAATGCTATAGTAATGTCCCAGTGCTATTCTAATGTCCCCGTGCTACTCTAATGTCCCAGTTCTAATGTCCCAGTGCTATAGTAATGTCCCAGTGCTATACTAAAGTCCCAGTGCTATTCTAATGTCCCAATTCTAATGTCCCAGTGCTTTAGTAATGTCCCAGTGCTATTCTAATGTCCCAGTATTATTCTAATGTCCCAGTTCTAATGTCCCAGTGCTATTCTAATGTATCAGTGCATAGTAATTTCCCAGTGCTGTGCTAATGTCCCAGTGCTATAGTTATGTCCTAGTGCTATTCTAATGTCCCAGTGCTATAGTAATGTTCCAGTGCTATTCTAATGTCCCAATGCTATAGTAATGTCCCAGTGCTACTCTAATGTCCCAGTTCTAATGTCCCAGTGCTATAGTCATGTCCTAGTGCTATTCTAATGTCCCAGTGCTATAGTAATGTCCCAATGCTATAGTAAAGTCCCAGTGCTATTCTAATGTCCCAGTGCTATTCTAATGCCCCCGTTCTAATGTCCCAGTGCTATTCTAATGTCTCAGTGCATAGTAATGTCCCAGTGCTGTGATAATGTCCCAGTGCTGTGATAATGTCCCAGTGCTGTGGTAATGTCCCAGTGCTGTGGTAATGTCCCAGTGCTATAGTAAAGTCCCAGTGCTATTCTAATGTCCCAGTGCTATTCTAATGTCCCAGTTCTAATGTCCCAGTGCTATAGTAATGTCCCAGTGCTATTCTAATTTCCCAGTGCTATTCTAATGTCCCAGTTCTAATGTCCCAGTGCTATTCTAATGTCCCAGTGCTGTGATAATGTCCCAATGTTGTGGTAATGTCCCAGTGCTGTGGTAATCCCAGTGTTGTGGTAACGTCCCAGTGCTATTCTAATGTCCCAGTGTTGTGGTAATATCCCAGTGTTGTGATAACGTCCCAGTGCTATTCTAATGTCCCAGTGTTGTGGTAATGTCCCAGTGCTATTCTAATGTCCCAGTGTTGTGGTAATGTCCCAGTGCTGTGGTAATGTCCCACTGCTATTCTAATTTCCCAGTGCTATTCTAATGTCCCAGTGTTGTGGTAATGTCCCAGTGTTGTGGTAATGTCCTAGTGCTGTGGCAATGTCCAAGTGCTCTGGTTGTTTCCCTGTGCTGTGCAGATGGAGTCACTCTTTGTGTGTGTGTGTGCATGTGTGTGTGCGCATGTGTGTGTGTGCGTGCGTGCGTGCGTGCGTGTGTGTGTGTGTGTGTGTGTGTGTGTGTGCAGAAAGTCAGAGCAGTTGGTCATTCCAGTTCAAGTGCTCAGCTGTAGATACTGTCTCTGAGCCTGTTAGCAGACCTCATGCTCCGAAACTGTCTGTCTGCCCGATGGTAAGGGAGTGAACAGCTCGTGGCTGGGGTGTGTGGGGTCCTTGATGATGCTGCAGGACTATCTCAAGCAGCGTTTCAAGTAGATGTCCTGGATGGGTGGCAGCACGGTCCCAGAGATGTACTAGGCTGTCTTCACCACCAGTTGATGCACCTTGCAGTCGTGGACGGAGCATCTCCCGTACCAGTCCGTGATGCAACCTCTCAGGACACTCTCAATGCTACAATGACAGTGTTTGGAGAGGACCCTGGGTGGCATGCAAATGATCAGAAATGATTTCCCATTGTATTTTTTCAGACTATCAGATCGGACAAGCGATAGTTCAACCCAGCAGTTCAATAAGTGCTTGCATGCATACACACTACCTGTGATAACAGGTAGGGTTTTAAGATTTCCGTACATCACATGCACTGTATCCAGAGTAGGCTCAGGTCTCTGTGTGTAGAATATTTAGTGAACAGTCTGTTTGTGGAACAGGAGGACAGTAGAATTTCTGTACTCTTGTCAGTTTGTGGTCCTCTGTCTTGCCGAGGACTGTCGCAGTGTGTTGGATATTCATCCCAGCGCTGAGGTTCTACCAGAACCCAGGAAGTCGTCTGTCTGTCTGTCTGTCTGTCTGTCTGTCTGTGTGTCTGTGTGTGTGTGTGTGTGTGTGTGTGTGTGTGTGTTGTGTGTGTGTGTGGACGGTAGGCAGCCCTAGCCCATACAGGTAGTACCCCTGGAGCAAATTAGTGTTAAGTGCCTTGCTCAGGGCACATCAACAGATTTTTAACTTGTTGGCTCGGGTAATCGAATCAGCTTCCTTTCGGTTACTGGCCCAACCACTGGGCTGCCTGATAGGCTACCTGCATAATAGCCCTGTACTGTCTGTGTGGATGTTAACTCTTCTACATCAGACACATACAACCCCATCATCATCATCATCATCCTTCATCTCCTCCTAAATGTATTTCCCCGCTTCCTTCAGGCGATGAGAAAAACTTCCTGGTCAACATATCCCAGCATCCAGTTTTTCAGACCTGTTCACACAGCTCACGCCCCAAAAGGCACACTACTCCCTTTATAGTGCACTACTTTTATATAGGCAATAGGGTGCTATTTGGAATGCAAACTCTGGTCAAAAGTAGTGCACTATATAGGAAATAGGGTGCTGAGCCCTGGTCTAAAGTACTGTAGTGCACTATATAGGGAATAGGGTGCTGAGTCCTGGTCAAAAGTACTGTAGTGCACTATATAGGGCATAGGGTGCTGAGCCCTGGTCTAAAGTAGTGCACAATATTGGGAATAGCTACGGTGCCATTTGAGGAGGGGGGGAGGGGGGGGGTGGTGATAACAATCCCGGACCATTGGGCTACAGTATCTACTCACTGCTTCTTTACAGTGAACCACAGAGAGAAGCAGCATCATGTCTGTACAGATGGACTCACAAACATCATGGTCTTTGGTCGTATGGCTGTGGGGGGATGTTGTTAACAATTTCAATACAACCATTCCATTTGAAAGGGCTGGCTGAAAGTCAAAGGACTGTTAGCTGCTATGCTACTGTATACCACACCTAGATCCATGTCCTGTGTTGTTGTCCTACGCTAATAACATCCACAGGAGTGTATGGGCTAATACACACAGAAGGGTGATAGAGTGTAGGGCATTGAATTAGAATTCAATTCCATTTACTAATTCTAAGTGCTAGGCTATCGTTCCTGTCACATTGTAAAGTCTAAAAAATATATATAAAAATACATTCATATTCAAATTTGCACCAAGTGCATTAAATGTTGCCTACTGTAAATAAAATGAGTGAAGAATCACAATATTATAGTCTTCTATACTGTAGATATCCTGAAATATTCAGAATATCAACCCATTGATTAAATACATCACAATAGTGTAGAAGTCTTCCCATAGAAGAGATGTTGTGAATCCTGATCTCCAGTTAAAAGAACCCAGAGACAATACAGCTTGTAACTGGAAGGCTGCTTTATTGGTCATACAAATGTTTGTGTTCAAATGAAGACAATCTTTCATGAGTTCTTACTAAGAGCCCAAATGGTTGTGTATCACTAACACCATACTGTATGTATCTTTAATATCACAGCGTTCAAATGATAAACGACAGTTTGAAAAGCACTTTCAAAAACTATTTTTCAGCAAAAACTATTTTAAAGTATATAATAAATCCATGCTAAAAAAAAGAGTCCCCATTATTTCATTAATTTAATATTGATACAAAAATAAATTTCAGATGGAAAGAACAGGGATATAGAAGGCAAGCTGCTTTTTCACAAGGTAACACACATGAACACAAGAAACTGATGTTTTGAGTTGGATTGCTGTTTTGAGTTGGATTGCTGTTTTGAGTTGGACTGCTGTTTTGAGTTGAATTGCTGTTTTGAGTTGGATTGCTGTTTTGAGTTGGATTGCTGTTTTGAGTTGAATTGCTGTTTTGAGTTGAATTGCTGTTTTGAGTTGGATTGCTGTTTTGAGTTGAATTGCTGTTTTGAGTTGGATTGCTGTTTTGAGTTGAATTGCTGTTTTGAGTTGGATTGCTGTTTTGAGTTGGACTGCTGTTTTGTAAGGTAACATCAAACGTCTATCTAGAGGATGAAGAGAAGAGGGCAGGTATTTGTTAATAGTTATTAAGATAATCTGATCCCCGGCAGTATTAGTTCTGACCCCTCTCATCGTATCGTATGGACAAACGATGCTGTTTGGTAGCCTCGAGTCCCTGATAGACGTTGTCCTTCATTCTTTTCAAATTACCCCCCCCACCCCACCCCCACCCCACCCACTACGCACACCCCACCCCCTACGCACACCCCACCCCATTCCCTCCTTCCACAGTTTTGAACATTTAAGTGTGGTATCATCATCTTCCAAAAAAAACACAGAAAAAGCTGAAAAGGGCACATGCCAATGAGTGGAGTTATAACACTAGATTAGAAACAAACCATTCAAAGTAAAGGTGAGAGATGTTTGAAGCACAAAGTATCAGACATTGAAGTGCTGAACTGTAATTGCATTGATATGGTGTGGCTGTATGGATGTATGGATGGGGATGGGTAGTTAGGCCTACCAGACCGTGTGGCTGTATTTATGGGTAGAGAGAGAGATAGATTGATTGGACCAGACCGTGTGGCTGTATTTATGGGTAGAGAGAGATAGATTGATTGGACCAGACCATGTGGCTGTATTTATGGGTAGAGAGAGATAGATTGATTGGACCAGACCATGTGGCTGTATTTATGGGTAGAGAGAGATAGATTGATTGGACCAGACCATGTGGCTGTATTTATGGGTAGAGAGAGATATATTGATTGGACCAGACCGTGTGGCTGTATTTATGGGTAGAGAGAGATAGATTGATTGGACCAGACCATGTGGCTGTATTTATGGGTAGAGAGAGATAGATTGATTGGACCAGACCATGTGGCTGTATTTATGGGTAGAGAGAGAGATATATTGATTGGACCAGACCGTGTGGCTGTATTTATGGGTAGAGAGAGAGATATATTGATTGGACCAGACCATGTGGCTGTATTTATGGGTAGAAAGAGATATATTGATTGGACCAGACCATGTGGCTGTATTTATGGGTAGAAAGAGATATATTGATTGGACCAGACCATGTGGCTGTATTTATGGGTAGAAAGAGATAGATTGATTGGACCAGACCATGTGGCTGTATTTATGGGTAGAGAGAGAGATAGATTCATTGGACCAGATCTTGTGTATGTGGATAGATGTACTAGATCCTAGTGTGTGTAGGGTGGTTACAGTATATAGATAAGCCTAATATGGCTTGTGGATGTATGGGTAGATACTAGGTCTTTTAGGTTTTGTGGATGTATGGGTAGATACTAGGTATTTTAGGCCTTGGATGTATGGGTAGATACTAGGTCTTTTAGGCCTTGTGGATGTATGGGTAGATACTAGGTATTTTAGGCCTTGGATGTATGGGTAGATACTAGGTCTTTTAGGCCTTGTGGATGTATGGGTAGATACTAGGTCTTTTAGGCTTGTGGATGTAAGGGTAGATCCTAGTTCTTTTAGGCCTTGTGGATGTATGGGTAGATACTAGGTCTTTTAGGCCTTGTGGATGTATGGGTAGATACTAGGTCTTTTAGGCTTGTGGATGTATGGGTAGATACTAGGTCTTTTAGGCCTTGTGGCTGTATGGGTAGATACTAGGTATTTTAGGCTTGTGGATGTATGGGTAGATCCTAGTTCTTTTAGGCCTTGTGGATGTATGGGTAGATACTAGGTCTTTTAGGCCTTGTGGATGTATGGGTAGATACTAGGTCTTTTAGGCTTGTGGATGTATGGGTAGATACTAGGTCTTTTAGGCCTTGTGGATGTATGGGTAGATACTAGGTCTTTAAGGCCTTGTGGATGTATGGGTAGATACTAGGTCTTTTAGGCCTTGTGGATGTATGGGTAGATACTAGGTATTTTAGGCCTTGTGGATGTATGGGTAGATACTAGTTCTTTTAGGCCTTGTGGATGTATGGGTAGATACTAGGTCTTTTAGGCCTTGTGGATGTATGGGTAGATACTAGGTATTTTAGGCCTTGGATGTATCTATAGATACTAGGTCTTTTAGGCCTTGTGGATGTATGGGTAGATACTAGGTCTTTTAGGCCTTGTGGATGTATGGGTAGATACTAGGTCTTTTAGGCCTTGTGGATGTATGGGTAGATACTAGGTATTTTAGGCCTTGGATGTATCTATAGATACTAGTTATTTTAGGCCTTGTGGATGTATGAGTAGATACTAGGTCTTGGTTGGGATAGACGCCATCTTCACTGGAAGAGGCAGTCACACCCAACGGACTATCTAATTTGGACAAATGACTGATTAGTCAGGTTGAATTGCTGTGTGTCTGTGTGAATGTGTATGTGTGTGTTTGTTTATTGATTGCAGTTGAAAAAAGTTTGACAAGTTTGCAGAAAAGTGGGAAATGTGCTGTTAGCATAAACCTCTCATCATCATGGTAATATCATGGCAGCAGCTCCAGTGACAATGTATCCGCTATTTCCCAACACATACAGTAGGGTGCTGAATTACCAACCAGTTTTAGACTGAACGTGTTACACATCAATCAAATGTGACAAACAAACAGTGTTATTTTGTAATATGTATATACAGGGCTTTCGGAAAGTATTCAGATCCCTTGACTTTTTCCACATTTTGTTACGTTACAGCCTTATTCTAAAATGGATAATAATAAAAATATTTAAAAAATCAGCAATCTACACACAATATACCCCATAATGTCAAAGCGAAAACAGGTTCTTCAAAATTTTTGCACATTTATAAAAATGTTAAAAAAGACCTTATTTACATAAGTATTCAGACCCTTTGCTATGAGACTCGAAGTTGAGCTCAGGTGCATCCTGTTTCCATTGATCATCCTTGAGATGTTTCTACAACTTGATTGGAGTTCAACTGTGGATAATTAAATTGATTGGACATGATTTGGAAAGGTACACACCTGTCTACATAAGGTCCCACAGTTGGCAGTGCATGTCAGAGCAACAACCAAGCTACAAAGTCAAATAAATTGTCCGTAGAGAGACAGGATTGTGACAAGGCACAGATCTGGGGACGGGTACCAAAAAAATGATGCAGCATTGAAGGTCCCAAGAACACAGTGCCCTCCACCATTCTTAAATGGAAGAAGTTTGGAACCACCAAGATTCTTCCTAGAGCTGGCCGCCCGGCCAAACTGAGCAATCGGTGGCGAAGGGCCTTGGTCAGGGAGGAGACCAAGAACTCGAGAGTTCCTCTATGGAGAGGAACTTTCCAGAAGGACAACCATCTCTGCAGCACTCCACCAATCAGGCCTTTATGGTAGAGTGGCCAGACGGAAACCACTCTTCAGTAAAAGGCACATAACAGCCCACTTGGAGTTTGCCAAAAGGCACCTAAAGACTCTCAGACCATGAGAAACAAGATTATCTGGTCTGATGAAACCAAGATTGAACTCTTTGGCCTGAATGTGAAGCGTCACGTCTGGAGGAAACCAGGCACCATCCCTAGGGTGAAGCAGGGTGGTGGCAGCATCATGCTGGGTGCATGTTTAGCAGCGACAGGGACAGGGAGACTGGTCAGGATTGAGGGAAAGATGAGTGGAGCAAAGTACAGAGAGATCCTTGATGAAAACCTGCACCAGAGCGCTCAGGACCTCAGAGTGGGGTGAAGGTTCACCTTCCAATAGGACAACGACTCTAAGCACACAGCCAAGACAATGCAGAAGTGGCTTCGGGACAAGTCTCTGAATGTCCTTGAGTGTCCCAGCCAGAGCCCGGACTTGAAACAGATTGAACATCTCTGGAGAGACCTGAAAATAGCTGTGCAGCGACGCTCCCCATCCAAACTGACAGAGCTTGAGAGGATCTGCAGAGAAGAATGGGAATAACTCAACAAATACAGGTGGGCCAAGCTTGTAGCATCATACCCCAAAATAATCAAGGCTGTAATCACTGCCAAAGGTGCTTCAACAAAATACTGAGTAAAGGGTCTGAAGACTTTAAGTTTTTATTTTAAATAAATTAGCAAAATTTTCTAAAAACCTGTTTTTGCTTTTTTATTATGGGGTATTGTGTGTAGACTGATGGAGGGGACGATGTAATCAATTGTAGAATAAGGCTGTAACATAACAATATGTGGAAAAGAGGCACTGTACATATAGACATATATATGTATAGATGTCTATTTCTTTGTGTATTGTATAATATCTATATTTCATTCAAAGTGAAAAGTGTCAACAGAAAATCCCAAAAGGAACAAATGTGTCAAAGGGCACATCTGGAAGTCGTTCTATACTGTTATTGTTTCATTTTAGATTATTAGTGGTAGCTCTTTAAAATTCAGTATTTACAAAAAACACAACAAAGCATGCCGATAAAATAAAAGAATATAGTACATTATTTATAGTTTCTTTTAAAAAGTTATTTTTCAGTGATTGTGTCATCATAGCCCGCACTGCACATACATGTATATTTCTTATTTTTATTGATTTTATTTCTCCAAGTAAATTCACTGATCGATACATCATTCATCTAAAACATGACATCCAAAATGAGCACGGGCTGAAACTGGATGGCATTGTTTGCTCTTATGGTTGTAACGTCATTGATCGATCAAATCGGGAATGTATTTGGTTTTAAGTGTGCAGCAGTCAAGCAGACGGACATAATCTGTAGACATGTCTTTATATTGTAAACAGACCTCTAGATAGTAATAATAGACAAACATGGGGATATCAGGTAGTGTTCAACACACCATAATGGCTTCAATGGTGCATCCCTAGATACTATGTTGTTGTCTGACCAGGCATCCGTTTGTTTGTTTGTTTGTATAGATGAACGACCATTACATCACTCCTGTGTGGGGAAAAAAAAGTTGCAAACACCTTTTAGAGGAGCTGTTATTGTTATGTCTCGACTTGTCTCACCTGCCTGTCACTCACAGGGATCTAAATCATCTCTTTGGCCCAGCCTAGCCTAGCGCTCGCTCTCGTTTAATTTGAGTAGCTTCAAAGCTGCCTCACGTTTTCTTAAAGGCACGATTCTACTGTGAATCATGAATCATGACTTGATACGAGTTGATCATACGAGGCCTATCTGATAAAAGTCTAATTGAATTTGATTCTGCAGAGACAGAGAAGATCTGTGGGAAACGACGGTTGGACGGGTCACGTCACTTTGACCTCCTTACATCCCCAGGCAGATTCTTCATTTATCAAACAGACAGCTAGGTGACCAATCAAATAATAGCCTGCTAGCACATGACATGATGATGCAAGCCTGGGTCCAACATCCACACACTATACGCAGTGTTGAAGAGGTCCCACAAAGCGCAATGATATACTGACAAACATGGGACTTTCAGCACTCACTCCTGCTGAAGGCATAAGCACTATTTTCCCTGCTGCTCCCGCTTGGCATCTTGACTTTCTCTGATCATTTTCATTCATGGCAGTCAGGCTAGAAACTGTGGAGGGTCCAGGAGAGGTTCTGTTAAGTCTCTCCTTTGGTCCTTTGTTATACCATCCCCACCTCCCTGAATAAGTCTATCCAATCAGATATATTTTTATTCTCCACTGTACGACCCTTAAGCCTTCTATGGCCGACCGTCTTTCAGTCCTTTAGTACATCATGCCAGGAGTGGCTGAGCATGTCCTGCTGCTCTATGTACCCTCCATGGTCCCCTCTATGTACCCTCCACGGTCCCCTCTATGTACCCTCCACGGTCCCCTCTATGTACCCTCCATGGTCCCCTCTATGTACCCTCCATGGTCCCCTCCATGGTCCCCTCTATGTACCCTCCACGGTCCCCTCTATGTACCCTCCATGGTTCCCTCTATGTACCCTCCATGGTTCCCTCTATGTACCCCCCATGGCCCCCTCTATGTACTCTCCATGGTTCCCTCTATGTACCCTCCATGGTCCCCTCTATGTACCCTCCATGGTTCCCTCTATGTACCATCCATGGTCCCCTATATGTACCCTCCATGGTCCCCTCTATGTACCCTCCATGGTCCCCTCTATGTACACTCGTACTTCTATGTCACTTGTATGTGTCTATGCTGCTTTATAGATGAACTACATTTTACATTTACATTTAGTCATTTAGAAGACGGTTTTATCCAGAGCGACTTACAGGGGCAAAATCGGCAGCTTTTTCTCTGGGATACAAACTACTATGCCACATACATTCTCACTGCTTGAAATTCAAGCTTTCTTCTGAGAAGGATTGCATTGGATCAGAGGACATCTACATACTTCAGAGCTGGAAACTCATAGTGTCTATCGACATGCCACTGGGCCACAGTGAACGATAGTCTAACAGGGAACTGACGGAGTGACAGAGGACAGAAGTGAATCAAATAAAAACCAGAAGAAAGGATCTATGGAAGCATCAGTATATCAGCTGTTTCAACATCTCCCATCATCCTCCTACAGTACCACTGATACATGTCTCACTCTTCCCTGTCCGCAGACAGACAAAGCATTGGAGGAGAATTATAGAATTTTAACTGACATTGATCTGTGAAGGATATGGATATACAGGATATGGATATACAGGATATGGATATACAGGATATGGATATACAGGATATGGCATCAAACATTGCCTGTTCGTACTGCCACAACAACAAGAGGGAGTTGGTTGGAGACCACAGGTAAGGGTGGTAACCGTAGCAACAAAGGTAAAGGTAGTAAACATTTGACGTAAAAACCAGGGTCTCTTAATAAGACCCTGATTAGGTTTCTTTAGAACGGTCTGAAAAGTGTCTTTGAAATCTGTGCATCCTCATTCTTATTCTGAAGATATATTCCTGATAGAACTCAGCAGCAACTATGCTTGTCCCGCTCAGAAACAAATCTAATCAAATTCTACTTTGTGTTTTTCATAAATGTGCCAGAATAGAGGTTTGCCTCTGAGGGTGTAACTACATACTCAATTAAAATCCCAAATGGGCGTCATAAAAAGATCGGTCTGGCAGTTGAAAAGCAACATTATAGTGAACGGTAGGTCACACCACTTTATTCCGTCAATATTGTATATATAGACATATTTGTGTCATATATATATCAGTCATTTTCCAGTTCTATTTCTCATAAACATTTTTCCAGTGGACTGCCTCAAACGTATGGTCGAGCCATTAGAGTAGTAAGATAATTAGTGTCTCGTGGACTATGATTACATCATGCATGATTCCTGATGAAAACATGCCTTCATGCAAGTCATATCTATGCATTGAACGAGCACAATCATTTATCTGAGACTCAGTCGGTCAGAGCGAGTCCCCACCCTTCTTCAGCCCAAGTCTAAACACTGACTTGTGCCCCCTACCCAGTGTGACAGTATGAAAGCCCATGTATGAAATGTATTTTTCATAATGTTAGTATAACTAAGCGAGAGAAGATGAAAAGAGACCAGTGTGACATGGGCTAAATGTTATTTGTTCTCATTTTTTTTGCTGTTCAAATAATGTAAAGATAAAAGTATTTTCAGCACAAACTGACAAAGTAAAAACTTTGTCTGCTGTTCTGTTTTCTTTCTTTCTCCAAACGTTCATTCTTCGTCTTTAAAACTTGATAAGAACGACAGTGCAGGAAGTGGATGTTACAGAGACCATGTCAGACTGCGTAGTAGAACAGTTCTAGAAGGTTCTGTAACATAGGTTCCGTCCCGTTCCTCTCCTGAGGTGCTCCCATAGTGGTGGACATTTCGCTGCAGGGGCTCGTCCACACAGGGTACTGGCAGTCAGAGACTCTTTTGCGCCAATAAATCTCCCTCCATCTTTTTTGCAGAGGTTTCTCCCTTCTTTTCGATGATCCTGAACATATATTTGAATATATAGAATGCCAATGGCGGGCACACTATTATTGAGTTATTATTGATAATTATTTATATTATCGTTGTTCTTCCTCACATTATTTCCAAGAAATAAAGAAGACATTTATCATCAGGCAGTAAAATCCTTTAGTGATAATAATGGTGTCCTAACTAAATTCTTATCGTGGGCAACATGTACATCGCCATCTGTGTTTTGCTTCAACTGACCCTAACTATCCAACGCCGAATCTCGATCCTTAATTTTGTGTTAAATTGAAGTCTGTAAAAAAAAAGTGTAGTTTTCGTACATTTTTTTAAACTTGCAAATTATATTTTTTATACATTTGTCTGTTTATTGGGCTCAGAGTCCCTTCTGGCTGTGTGTAGTATTGTAATAATGACAGTCACTGAACCCTGACTAAAATTTAGATTCCCGCTCATCTTTTTGATTTCTGTCCTTCTCTCTCATCTCTCCCTCGTTCTCTTCCTGTTTCTCCTTGTCAGGTTTGGTCACGCTGTCGTACGAGGGAAGAGAGGCGGTGGAGGCTGTGCTCTCTTTCTTCTCCTGGTTGTTGGTCCCTCCGTTCTCCAGCTTGGTCTTGGGCCTGCACTTGCAGATGAAGCCCCGTTTGAGGAGGTGAGCGCGGTAGGCTTTTTGGATGCAGCGTGCGGATATGTCCTCCTGGCGCCGGCGCAGTGTCGTGGTGATGGGCTCGTATGACACCTTGGAGGGGTTGGCCTGCACGAAGCGCTCCTCCATCTGCGTGCGTAGCATGTCCAGCTCGCCACTGTCGCCCAGCACACGCTTGGTGAAGGCAAACAGGATGTCCAGGCAGTGGATGCGGTCGCCGCTAACCATGGGCATGTCCATGGCGATCAGCTCGATGGTGTTGGGTTTGGGAATGCGGAGAGGGTGCTCCAGGGTGTCTGCGAAGTCACCCAGCTTTGCGAAGGTGATGAACTGGGAAGCGGCGGGGTCAAATTTCTCCCAGATTTCATAGAAGGTCTCAAAGTCGTCTTCACTGAGCGGGTCGGCGCTCTCTTCTGTCGCTACACTGAAATTCTCTAAGATGATGGCGATGTACATATTGACTACGACAAGGAAGGAAATAATGATATACATCACAAAGAAAAATATGCCGACTGAGGGGTTGCCGCAGTTGCCTGTAGACGGTGCACCTGGGTTCTCCATGGTTGAGTCGCAGTCAGGAGGGTAGTTGAGGATGGGGAGCAAGAGACCATCCCAGCCTGCAGACGTGGTGATCATGAATAAGCAGATCATGCTGTTCCCGAAGGTCTCAAAGTTATACATGTCGTCTATCCCGGCCCCGTGTTTGACGTAGCCAAAGTTGGACATTCCGAAGATGCTGAAGATGAACATCACCAGGAAGAGCAGGAGGCCGATGTTGAACAGGGCAGGAAGTGACATCATCAAGGCGAAGAGTAAAGTCCGTATCCCCTTGGCCCCTTTGATCAGACGCAGGATGCGGCCGATTCGAGCCAATCGGATGACCCTGAAGAGGGTCGGCGATACGAAGTACTTCTCAATGATGTCAGCCAGGAACATGCCTGTGGAGGAAGAGGGTGGAGGAGACAAGACACCCAGGGACAACAAAGTTAGCAGACATGACTCAACTAGGGCTGTGGCAGTCATGACATTTTGTCAGCCGGTTATTGTCATGCAAAAGACTGCCGATCTCACTGTAATTGATTGTTAATTAACAACATGAAACATGTTTAGCATCTGTAGGCCTCCATGCATTACAAGCCTTTGATGGGTGCGTTTGTAACATCTACATTTTAAAAAATATAATAAATAAATGTAATATACACCATCACAATATATCCATTATATATTTTAGTCAGGTCTAAAGAAACATTATGATATGAATATTTTTTTTCAGAAGAACAGAATATGAGTTGGGCTACTGTAGTGCTATGTTATCTATGTTATCTATGCTCCATGCGAGTGCGCATATTAAGAAGCTATGTTGAGCATAAAAGTGATCATTTGAAACAGGTCCTATATGTCTGCTAGATTTTGAGTTATTTGGCAACTATAGTTGTCAATGATACAAACCTGAGAATCAAAACATATAGGGGCAGCATAATGTGACTATAGACTACCGATGATTTGAGAAAGTAGCAAGAAAGTGGTGCTCTGTTCCTTGCCTCAGGCTGCACAGCTGTTTTCTCATCAAGTGATCATATATTCTCAATTTAATCTTGTCTTTATTCATATGCAACATTAGTTTAGATGTAGAATGGCCCAAATGGGAAGGAACAGAGCAGGGGGAAAATACTGTAAATGTCCTTTGTATGCAGTCAAATAGCGAATGGAGGCCGCCCGCTTTCCTACCGGAAGTAGGCTACTTCAGTTATATAGTGGGTCATGTGCTTTCCTACCAGCCCGTTCTGTAGGCTACTTCAGTTATATAGTGGGTCATGTGCTTTCCTACCGGCCGAAGGCTACTTCAGTTATATAGTGGGTCATGTGCTTTCCTAGTTTTGTAGGCTACTTCAGTTATATAGTGGGTCATGTGCTTTCCTAGTTTTGTAGGCTACTTCAGTTATATAGTGGGTCATGTGCTTTCCTAGTTTTGTAGGCTACTTCAGTTATATAGTGGGTCATGTGCTTTCCTAGTTTTGTAGGCTACTTCAGTTATATAGTGGGTCATGTGCTTTCCTAGTTTTGTAGGCTACTTCAGTTATATAGTGGGTCATGTGCTTTCCTAGTTTTGTAGGCTACTTCAGTTATATAGTGGGTCATGTGCTTTCCTAGTTTTGTAGGCTACTTCAGTTATATAGTGGGTCATGTGCTTTCCTACCAGCCCATTTTGTAGGCTACTTCAGTTATATAGTGGGTCATGTGCTTTCCTAGTTTTGTAGGCTACTTCAGTTATATAGTGGGTCATGTGCTTTCCTAGTTTTGTAGGCTACTTCAGTTATATAGTGGGTCATGTGCTTTCCTAGTTTTGTAGGCTACTTCAGTTATATAGTGGGTCATGTGCTTTCCTAGTTTTGTAGGCTACTTCAGTTATATAGTGGGTCATGTGCTTTCCTAGTTTTGTAGGCTACTTCAATTATATAGTGGGTCATGTGCTTTCCTACCGGCCGAAGGCTACTTCAGTTATATAGTGGGTCATGTGCTTTCCTAGTTTTGTAGGCTACTTCAGTTATATAGTGGGTCATGTGCTTTCCTAGTTTTGTAGGCTACTTCAGTTATATAGTGGGTCATGTGCTTTCCTAGTTTTGTAGGCTACTTCAGTTATATAGTGGGTCATGTGCTTTCCTAGTTTTGTAGGCTACTTCAGTTATATAGTGGGTCATGTGCTTTCCTAGTTTTGTAGGCTACTTCAGTTATATAGTGGGTCATGTGCTTTCCTAGTTTTGTAGGCTACTTCAGTTATATAGTGGGTCATGTGCTTTCCTACCAGCCCATTTTGTAGGCTACTTCAGTTATATAGTGGGTCATGTGCTTTCCTAGTTTTGTAGGCTACTTCAGTTATATAGTGGGTCATGTGCTTTCCTAGTTTTGTAGGCTACTTCAGTTATATAGTGGGTCATGTGCTTTCCTAGTTTTGTAGGCTACTTCAGTTATATAGTGGGTCATGTGCTTTCCTAGTTTTGTAGGCTACTTCAGTTATATAGTGGGTCATGTGCTTTCCTAGTTTTGTAGGCTACTTCAGTTATATAGTGGGTCATGTGCTTTCCTAGTTTTGTAGGCTACTTCAATTATATAGTGGGTCATGTGCTTTCCTAGTTTTGTAGGCTACTTCAGTTATATAGTGGGTCATGTGCTTTCCTAGTTTTGTAGGCTACTTCAATTATATAGTGGGTCATGTGCTTTCCTAGTTTTGTAGGCTACTTCAGTTATATAGTGGGTCATGTGCTTTCCTAGTTTTGTAGGCTACTTCAGTTATATAGTGGGTCATGTGCTTTCCTAGTTTTGTAGGCTACTTCAGTTATATAGTGGGTCATGTGCTTTCCTAGTTTTGTAGGCTACTTTAATTATATAGTGGGTCATGTGCTTTGAGAAATAAATATAAAGAAGACTTATTTCACTCCACGCATTAACTGTTTGAGGAGCATGCTCTCACTGCCCGACAGGTGATATTCCTGTTTGAGGAGCATGCTCTCACTGCCCGACAGGTGATATTCCTCTTTGAGGAGCATGCTCTCACTGCCCGACAGGTGATATTCCTGTTTGAGGAGCATGCTCTCACTGCCCGACAGGTGATATTCCTGTTTGAGGAGCATGCTCTCACTGCCCGACAGGTGATATTCCTGTTTGAGGAGCATGCTCTCACTGCCCGACAGGTGATATTCCTGTTTGAGGAGCATGCTCTCACTGCCTGACAGGTGATATTCCTGTTTGAGGAGCATGCTCTCACTGCCTGACAGGTGATATTCCTGTTTGAGGAGCATGCTCTCACTGCCCGACAGGTGATATTCCTGTTTGAGGAGCATGCTCTCACTGCCCGACAGGTGATATTCCTGTTTGAGGAGCATGCTCTCACTGCCTGACAGGTGATATTCCTGTTTGAGGAGCATGCTCTCACTGCCTGACAGGTGATATTCCTGTTTGAGGAGCATGCTCTCACTGCCTGACAGGTGATATTCCTGTTTGAGGAGCATGCTCTCACTGCCTGACAGGTGATATTCCTGTTTGAGGAGCATGCTCTCACTGCCCGACAGGTGATATTCCTGTTTGAGGATCATGCTCTCACTGCCTGACAGGTGATATTCCTGTTTGAGGAGCATGCTCTCACTGCCTGACAGGTGATATTCCTGTTTGAGGAGCATGCTCTCACTGCCCGACAGGTGATATTCCTGTTTGAGGAGCATGCTCTCACTGCCTGACAGGTGATATTCCCGTTTGAGGAGCATGCTCTCACTGCCCGACAGGTGATATTCCTGCCTCTTGCTGCCTGACAGGTGATATTTCTGTTTGAGGAGCATGCTCTCGCTGCCCGACAGGTGATATTCCACCAGAACTCTGCATGCCATGGGCTCTACAACATTGTTCCTGCAGCTACCCAGTGCTTCATTTGGGAAACCAAATGAAACCTGTTCGGGAACATCAATAGTAATATGTTTTTGCAACTAAACATATTTCACAAAATTATTTGACAGGCCGTCTGCGCGTTCGAGAAAGGTTAAAGGGCAGAGAGGAGGAGATGGAAACGCACGGTGCTGAGATATTCTGTATAGCTAAAGGTAATGTGTCACCCAATTAATTACTAGACTATTCAAAATAAAATACAAATGCACTAATTGTAGGCTAACTGTAAGCTGCCCTGCACAATCAATGAACCAACAGCATTGCCTAGGGCTATACGTTCTCTCCCAGACTCATTTTGGAGCATAGCATCAGGTAACCAGTCCATCCAGTATGCATAATAATACAGTCCACACCCAAAGGCGATTACTCAAATTAGTTACATTTTGCAGTATAGGCTAGACCAATTATGTACCAAAGACATCTTAAATCAGTTCTGTTCTATGTGTTTCTGCCATTTGTATGCGGTACGCTGTTTTATTTTACCTTTATTTAACTAGGCAAGTCAGTTAGTGTGGGTTTTCAGTGAATTTATGTAAATCACAAAGCTTATCTGCATTTCCTGTGGTGCAGGAAAATTCTCAGCAACAAAAGAGTGATCGAAGTAAGATCCAAGACCTGTAATTTATTGATCTGTTTGATAGGAAATCCCAAATATACTGTGTATGAAAGATACACTGTCTATGCTCCTGAGTGGCATAGCAGTCTAAGGAACAGCATCTTAGTGCTAGAGGCATCACTACAGACACCCTGGTTCGAATCCAGTCTGTATCACAACCGGCCGTGATTGGGAGTCCCATAAGGCGGCGCACAATTGGCCCAGCGTCGTCCGGGTTTGGCTGGTGTAGGCCGTCATTGTAAATGAGAATTTGTTTTTAATTGACTTGCCTAGTTAAATAAACGTAACATTAAAAAAAGAGTACTCAGTAGATAAACCAAAGTCTGGCTGAGTCTACGGAGGCTTTCTATGACCATGGTTTTGTACAGTATGCGCCCAAAATGGCACCCTATTCCTTCCCAATACAGTGACCTACATTTGACCAGAGTCCTATGAGTCCTGGTCAAAATTTAGTGCACTAAATAAGGAAGAGGGTGCCACTTTAGACACAGCCCCACTCCACTCACCCGCGATGGACAGGACGACGACGACCGTGTCGAACACGTTCCAGCCATTGGTGAAGTAGTAGTGGCGCAGGGCGAAAAGTTTCAGGACGAACTCGGTGGTGAATGCCACGATGAAGATGAAGTTGACCCAATAGAGGATGTTCTCCGTCTCATCCGACTGGTCGTCTGTCTCCACCATCATGGTGACCATGTTGAGGCAGATCAACATCATAATGGAGATGTCGAACACTTGCTGGGTCACAAAGTCAAACACCAACCCTTGGATCTTGTTCTGTGGAGACAAGGAGACAACAACAAGGCACCATGCACACA